>NW_028151292.1:0-40754 GCF_964638095.1 Poromitra crassiceps
ACCAATCAGCCCAAGCTATTCCTCTCCAGCTGATCCCAATCACCTAATCAGCGTAGTATATCAGGGTCCATGTTTACTCTGTTTGCTATGTGCTGTGCATGTGTCATTCTCAGTTGCTGATCATCATCGCTGAAGCAGTTGTTTTGCCCCACCTCCTCCCCTGACACCACCATCGGTCATGACTCCTGATAGAAGAATTCCCTATGGGGGATTTCCTATCCTATTCTTCACTGACGACGCCCTCTCATCATCTCAGGAGAGCGTCATCATATCATGGAGTCATACGCCAAAATTAATATGTTGTCTCATTAAAGCTTGTTATACTTTCTACTAGTCTCTCATTATTGAAATACGGCCACAGACGAGTTTCAACAAAAGTTCAACCAGCATAGATGGAAGATTCAGTGCATATTTCTTATTCTAGATGTTGCCCTAATTTCATAGAAACAAAAAAGGGAAAATATAATAGTGGTCTTCAAAAATATACAGCATAAACATTTAGTCATAATAGGCTTACTTATCATTCAAAGTAGACACATTGTGACTAATTGGTGAGCATGTGAATAATGAAATGGATAAATAAAATCTTGGGAGGAAAAAAGGAAAATATGATTTCTAACCTATCCAAGTAATAAGGGAACAAGAAAGTTTTATTTATTCATTTTCAATTTATAAATAGTCCAGACATTGTGCTGTTCCATTCTGGCACCAGTAGATGGCTCTCTGCTCTTGCTAATCTGGCTGGTGTTCTGGGCTGGCCAGATGTCTGATGTTGCACCAATCAGAATCCTTTCCTTGTCTAGTTTCAAAGAAAATGAAACTGAGCTCTAACACAAAAGACAAAGTCAAAGCTATTTATTTATTTAACCTTTCATTTATCCAGGGAGGACCATTGACAGCACACTCTCTTTTTCAAGGACGTTCTGATTACAGTGTATATCACAATTAAAACAAATGAAAACTATTAAAATCAAGAATAACATTGCGGCATATATAAAACAATGAAACACTAAAATGATAAAACAATAAGACAATAAAATCACATGAAATCAGGTGCAGACAAATAAGAGGGCTACGTAAAACAGGTGCAATTCCTATGCAGTATACATCCTCAAGTAGCGCCTTGAACGACTCTATGGAGACCAGTCGGTCGAGTCTGAGAGAGTCCTGAAGCTTGTTCCATCTATCAGGAGCATAAAAGCTGATTGCGGTCTTTCCTGACTCACTATTCATACGTGGAGTGACCAATCTAATGTGTGTCTGTGAGCGTGATTGATATCCTGAAGCACTAAAACTTAAAGGTGAAGACAAATAGAATGGAAGCTTACAAGGCCTTATAAATAAATAAAAGACTTGTTTAAAGCCCAGCACAGGCATGGAGGTTCTGGAACGTGACAATGATGTGTGTCTTACTAATTCTGTATTTGCAAAACTTCTGTAACCACCATCACATAATCATCAACATACCAACATACCAACATGTCCCTGTTGCAAGTCTGCGCTCAGCTATAGGGGAGAAGAGCGGGGTGAGTTGAGCCAGGACGAGCGCATCTTTAAAGTGAGGACATGACAACTAATGTCTCCAACTAAAATATGTACATATAGCTTGTATGCAACCACGTTCCAACGTCAAAAATCGAGTTGGAGGGCATGAAGTGAAAAGCAGAATGGACAAGATGGAGGAAGGCCCGTACTGTGCTGCTAGATGATATTACGAGAGAAAGGTATAAACAGAAAATCACAATATATGTTGTGGACGTGATCTTTATGCTATGAAGAGGAGTGAATTGTCAATGCAATTGAAAGACTGCTATCAGTAGATAAAACGCAGTAGATAAAACGTTAAGCAACTACCTTGTTCTTCAGACTATCCTTCTACTCAAGAAAACTTAATGAAAACATTCACTACAAAAGTATGGAGGCATACAACTCATTTTCCAACATGTAGCCTACGATTCATCAGCCATAAATAACCACCACCCGACAGATAAACCGCATTGACCATAGCTCAACCACTCGGCAGTACATTCTCCAACTCAACAGAGCATACAGCCACAGCGTTACAACTCAACAGAGCATACAGCCACAGCGTTACAACTCAACAGAGCATACAGCCACAGCGTTACAAGCAGTCAAAGCAACCGACCAACAGTCCCCCATGGCAGCCCTTCCAAACTGTGTTCTATGGGAGTTGGACCCACCCAGTCTGCCCCCCCCCCCTTTCCCGTGGGAGTTAGACCCCCCCAGTCTGCTCGGCCAGGAAGGATACACAAAATTCTGCTCACACAGGCACGCACGTACACTTCTTCTCGTCCCTATTAGTAGAAGATATCCTGCTTCTTTGCCACAAGAGAATAGCAGCTAAGACACACAACGCTCCTAGTATGAGTACTGGAAGTCCTACAGCCAGCGCTACTGTTTGAACTGCTGCTCCCACTACTATGACCAACCCAATTAACACCAGCACAACAGCAACAGCTGACACCGCAATCAGGATCTTTGTCTGTTTCTCTTGCTCTCTGTCTTGCTTCTCCTTTTTCTTCTGATTCCCTTCCTCCCACCTTCTCCTGTTCTCCTCTTCCTTCTTTTCCTCCTCTTTCCTTTTCTCCTCTGCCCTCTCTTCCAACTTTCTCTGAGCTTCAGCATACATCTCGTTTGTGTAGTGCTCCCCCACACCGTTATTGTCTACCATCTCCTTGACCATGTCGATCAGCTCTTTGACCTGAACACGGTCGTGTCTGTCCTTGTTGTTGAAGGAGAGACATCTGCCTCCAAATGTATCCTTGAGTATCCGTAGCTCCCTGCAGTCCTTCAGGGCATCTTCGGCCTTTACCTCATCTTTGCACGTGAACAGCAGGATGGTGTAGATGGAGGCGTCAGCTCCATAGTTATCCACAATCCATTTGACAGCCTCCCTCTCCTCCTTGGTGAACCTCATTGGCTTGATCACCAACAGGAAGGCGTGAGGCCCGGGGAGCGACATGTCGACACACTTCTCTATCTCTGTCTTTATTGCTTCTGTTGTCAGTTCTGTATCGAACAGCCCTGGGGTGTCGACGACCTTGACCTTGACGTCGTCCATGACCACCTCTCCGCCGTCCACCTCTCCGCTTTCCACCTGACAGACGTTGGTCACAGATTTTACGCCTGGGGAAGATTTGAAGGCGTCTCTCCCCAGGATGGTGTTTCCTGTTGCACTCTTCCCTGATCCAGTCTTGCCCAACAGGACTATCCTCAATTCCAGAGCTGTAAGTGTGTTGAGCAAAGTTAAAGTCATGCATACTATTAAGTGAGTCCATTTCCTGACATTATTAGTCTGCAAGGAGTTGAAAAATGCATTGATTTCTGCATGACTGATTAAGGCTGGAGCAATTGAATGAACATACCGTCATGGCTAGTGAGACCAGCCCCATCTTCCCGAGGAAGAGTTGTCGGCTCCGTCTTTAAGAGGGATAACGCTGCAATATGAAATTATACCAATGAGATGATGTAAATAGATTTTAGTCACCGACATCATTTGCAATATATAGGCTACTTTCCTTTTTCCCACTCATGCTCTTTTTTATGTATTTATTCAATTCATTTTCCAAAATAAATAAATAAAAATACAAAAACCACAAAACATCTGCAAAAAACGTACACATAAACATACATTCAGAACAAATTCCCCCTTCGCTGCAAGACCACCTAAAAAATATAAAATAAATAAATAAATAACAAAGTTATCAATTTGCAGTATTAAATATGTTTTTTTCTGCATGTACAAGACTCAATCATGACAGAACTTATTTTGAACAGATCGTATTACCACAAAGTAAAGAAAAGATACATGCAACCTAGCTATCTATGCCATCATATTTTCTACTTTAGCACATACGACCACCGACATCTCCACCGACAGCCAAGTCCACAGCTAAAGATGCCAATTGCTCAAAAGGCTAATTTAGTGTGAGGAGCTTTCCATCTCTGGGATACTTTTTTTGGTTTTTGCAGCAGCAGCAGCAGCAGCACTGAGGCCCAGCAACAGCCGGTCGTGCTCTTTTCAGTATCACAAAGCAGTAAGAGGATCAATGCCCCCCCCCCCTCCCACACACACACACACACACACACACACACACACACACACACACACACACACACACACACACACACACACACACACACACACACACACACACACACACACACACACACACACACACACACACACACACACACACACACACACACACACACACACACACACACACACACACACACACCAGGGCCGGTTCCAGAACAAGATGACTAGGGGTGCATCCTAGATAGGAAGGGGTGCAGATGCCCGGCCGAAGGCATGTCATGTCAAAAATTTGACATGTTATTTTACTAAAAATAATGCATTTGACCATCATTTCAAGTAGAATGATACCACCCAAGCAAGAATATTTCAAGTGTTTCAAGTGCTTTACTGAAATATTTGGACCATATAATGATAATACAATTATCTCAACCTTAAAAGGTTACATATAGGTGCCAAAAAGCCATAAAATCACATCAAAGAACAAAGAAAAACAACAACTATAATTCAAGTTTAAACAGTAAGTGTGCAGCTGTAGCTGCACACTTTACTTTTCAACTGAGCATGCAGACAATTAAAATAAGGGTGCAATGCATGCTTTTGCACCCCCGTAGAACCGGGCCTGACACACACACACACACACACACACACACACACACACACACACACACACACACACACACACACACACACACACACACACACACACACACACACACACACACACACACACACACACACACACACACACACACACACACACACGGTCCATCTAGCCACGATCATCTTACCTTCAGCCATGGTCTTGGATCCCTGTTTTCCAGTGTGAAGATGGTGACAAAACAAGCTCCACTTCTCTGCTCTCAGTTCTTCAAAATGTACCTCTGGCTGCTGTCAACAACCCTGTAAATGATAATAAGTTATAATAAGTTTCTGTTTGTTTTAAGTCATTGTGTGTTCTAAACAGTCCAACAGGTTCTTTAACTGGTTGGCAGTTGAGTCTGTAAATTTGGTTATAGTCCAGGCATTTTATGCAAATATGTGGGTCAACCTCACACTAATTGCAACAAAACCAAACTCAACTGATTTTGTATCCTCAATATGTCCTCAATGAAGGAAAAAAGTGTTAAGGAAATGTATGAAGGGAAAGTTTTGAAAATGACCTAAATATGATGGTAGCCTATGGAAGCCTATGGAAGCCTTTTTTTTTTTTTTTTTAATGTGCCATAAATCTCATCACTTATATCCTGTATGTGTTTTTTGCTTCAAAGAGAAAAAAAAAAAAAAATAATAATAATAAAAACAAATGTTAAAAAATAAATAAAAAAACGTTTTTGGTAGCATCATATAGGTAATTTTCAAAAATTTTCAAAAAAATTGAATTCTCCTTTAATCCTGCACTTCAAAAATGATCCACAGGTCTTATCCACAGGTCATAAGTATCAGTTACACACCCGACCCGCTCCGGCCCCCAACCACCAACATCCACTGTTTCCTCAATATAAAGAGAGACAGACTACATCCTTTTCGGTGCATCCTGGAGGAGGGGGGTCACATATCTGAAATGGCCTTAGATTGTGCAAGGCTTTTAGATAGCCTACACAGTGCTTGTCTTCAGGTTACCACAAGTACCATCAACTTTCATGCAATATGCCTTCACTGGAGCAGATACTGGTATACATTGTCATGACACGGAGTAGGCTAATGAGTAAAAGAAGATATTCAAACTTCATTGAACCCACAGAAGCAGGTGAGTGTGAGGCAGGTTTGAACCTCATTGTGAGCAATTTCCACATGTAGCATATATATAGTCTCTAACACATTTCAAAATATATTTTATCATCTGCATATCTTCATTTTCTCATAAAGATGTAAATTTGTTAGAGAAAACTTACCCCTTCTATGCGCATCAGCATCAGCACCCTTGGGAGATGCAGACTCTCTGGAGGTGGTTGGAGGTGGAGCAACCCTCTCGTCTCGTTTGCAGGTAAATATACTGGTGAGCTGAGAAGTGATGGGGTGCACTCTTCCAGACAGCGCCCCTTTATCTCTCTCTCTCTCTCTCTCTCCCTCCCTCTCTCTCTCTCTCTCTCAGGTCTGAATAGATCTGCAATGATTCAATCAATCTATTCAGATAAATTGTGCTGAATCCACTCATGATTGATTGATTTATCTATCAATCAGTCCATTTAGCTATTTCTAGAATGTTGTCCAGTTGAAGCCAGATTTAGAGGAATATCTCATTTTAAATTAACATTAGGCTTAGACTGTTGTGATGTGGTTATTCAGTTTTAACCATCAATATTTTGCTCCTTTTCCCATTAGGGTAAATACTGTATATTTATTTGGTGATTTTGGTCAATTATTTGTGCTTTTATGGTTATCAGCTTCTACACTCAACTTCTACACTGCTGCACCTTTTCTTGAAATATAGCCCAATCTGGCAGCGCTTTAGAATACAGCCCGCAAACTACCCTGTAAGTACAGGGTAACAAGATGATGATCTGTACTTACAGGGTTAAGTATAGGGTACAAAATCTGTACTTACAGGCCAAGTACGAGGTACAAGATGTGACTTACAGGGTAAGTACGGGGTAGAAGATGTGAAGTTACCCTGTAAGTGCAGGGTACCACATCTGTACTTACAGGGTAAGTACAGGGTACCATACCTGTACATAAGCTATGTGAATGGCGTGCGGTGAATACATGGAAACTAATAATAATGGTGCCAAGGTCGTTGAGTCTCCAGAACTAACTTCCCCGTAATCTGAACTAGACATGACATCAGTCTAACTGGAGAATACTGAATGGCTCGTTGTAGACCAGTCGTTCTCAAGCCTTTTCACATCAAGGACCCCTAAACTGATACAAATGAGACCACAGATACGATTTTGTCCCAGAGTCCCCCATCTGATAAGTTTCACCAGATGTTTTATTGCAGAAAATAGCCATACATTCTGTCGGGCTGCTCTGATGCATCTGTCTGTGTCTAAATTGAGTCAAGCCAAAGCACTCTTCCAGACACCGCCCCTTTCTCTCTCTCTGTAAGGTGTGAATAGATCTGCACTGATTCAATCAATCTGCCCAGATCAAGTGTGCTGAATCCACTCATGATTGATTGATTTATCTATCAATGGGTCCATTTAGCTCTTTCTAAAATGTTGGCCATTTGAAGCCAGATTTAGAGGAATATTTAAATTAACATTAGGATTAGACTGTTGTGATGTCATTATTCAGTTTTTACCATCAATATCTTTGCTAATTTTCTCATTAGGGTAAATACTGTATATTTATTTAGAGATTTTGCTCAATTATTTGTGCTTTTATGGTTATCAGCTTAGCCACTCAGCTTCTACACTGCTGCACCTTTACTTGAAATATAGCCCAATCTGGGGCTATAGAATGCCCACAAAATGTTACTATGGCTGTGGCGCGAGACTAGACCATATACATCCATGGACTAAACCAGGGGTGGGCAACATTTTTTTTCCAGTGGGCCATACTGACTTACCTCAGGTAAGGGAAGGGCCACACATTGGAGATCATACCTGCCAACACTCCTGATTTTCGCGGGAGTCTCCCTATTTTTAACCCTCTCTCCCGTTGGTAATTTCTCATTAATCTCCCGATATAATAGTGATACAAATCCAATGGCTGTAACAGATGAGATTTATGAACATAACTCTGCCTTTTACTGACTTTTTGGGGGTTGCTTTGTTTTTCTTTGAGTACCTTGGGGGCCGGATTGAGATGGTCCGGGGGCCAGGTCCGGCCCTGGGGCCGCATTTTGCCCATGTGTGGACTAGACGGTGGGGGAAGAAAACCCATATGTCTCAATGGGCTGACTCACCAAAGGACGGTGCTGCGGCGCTACACTACAGGATTGGGCATTCTAGAGCAGGAGTCTGTTCAGATGCGCGTTTTCTGCGGTGGTTGAATCCCCAATCCTGTCTGCCTGGGCTGGGCAAGAAGCTAAATGCTAACTATGCTCAATGGGTAGAATGGGAGGATTTCCCCCTATGCTGACCCATTGAGCAAGCCTCTATGACGAGACACCACCTGAATGTATGCTCTCCTACTAATGACTGCCATGAATTTTGCATTTCTTTTATTCATTTTTTATTTTATTTTATTTATTTATGTATTCATTTGTTGTTGTTGTTGTTGTTGTTGTGGTGGTGGTGTCTTTTTTCTGTGTGTTTTATTTTTCTTAAAAAAAAAATCTGAGGCACAAACATTATGGTACACCACAATTTCTGTCTCTGGCTGATTAGCAAAACCCAGAGTCACACAAGCTTTGTCACCTCCACTCCAGACCCAGACCCAGACACACACACACACACACACACACACACACACACACACACACACACACACACACACACACACACACACACACAGACACAGACACACACACACACACACACACACACACACACACGCACACAAAACTGCATTTGTTAATGTCTTACACGACTGACAGTATCTATCAGCAATGTCTGCAACAAAGTGTCCTTGTGTTATAATTTTTTGCACTACTGTGTGTGTGTGTGTGTGTGTGTGTTTAGCATGCAGTCTTGCACATTGCTGCCCTCCCACTCCCTGTGTATGAGCTCCAGAGAGACAGGCTGGCCAGTCATAGTGGAAGAGAGTAACTTCTCACCATCACGCTGCTCTACCACCAAGAAACACACTGAGGACCATCACAACACGGCTTGTGGACGTCTCGTCATCGGCTTACTGGTTAGAAAAAGTAAGTTCTATAGAATTGGATTTTTGGTGGACCTGTTCAAGTCCTGCCTAGAATAAACAACATCCATAAAGAACTATATTGGGTCCAGCTCGACCAGGTTTCTGTGATCTTGCCTGTTCTTTGTTTCTTAGTGCCCTGTTTTGTGTTGTACTTTGTACAAAGTAGCCTTCTGATTATTTCAAATGTAATGTCAAAAGTTAATCAGTTTAAGTCTAAATGAGTGAATGCATAATTTCCATGTGAATTTAAACTGTGTTATTGTGCTACTACAGTATAATGTGTTATGTCATCTTTACAGTACACTCTGATGTGTTAACCAAGAAAGGACACTGAGAAGAGGAAAGATATTAAGCCAGGAATTACTCTGTAATAACACTCTACTGGACTCTGCTACCGGGTGAATGACTGAGGATATACTGTGTGGAGGAGTAGTGTCTTTATTATATAGTCTGCAAAGAATTTCACATTTCAAAACTCAACTCTCTGTGACTTCCTTGTGAAAAAGACAAGTGAAAACATCAGCCGTACATATTTCAGAAGGAACTTCCCCAGAGTTTGCGATCCAACACTTTTTCAGAGCTCGTTCAGTTGACCATGGCGTCGACGGGTCTTCAGGTGCTGGGCCTGGTGTTGGCTGTGCTGGGCTGGGTGGGCGGGGCGCTGGTGTGCGCCGCCCCTCTGTGGCGCGTGTCCGCCTTCGTCGGCGGCGAGCTGGTGATCGCTCAGGTGCTGTGGGAGGGCCTGTGGATGAACTGCCTGTCCCAGACCACGGGCCACATCCAGTGCAAGACCTACGACTCCACCCTGGCCCTGCCCTCCTCTGCCCAGGCCGCGCGGGGCCTCACCGTGCTCTCCCTGCTCCTCTGCCTGCTGGCGCTCATCCTCGGGGTGGCCGGGGCCAAGTGCACCCACTGCATGGGGGACGGCAACCAGCAGCTGCCCAAGGCTCGGCTGGCCAAGATAGCCGGGGTGCTGTTCCTCGTGGCCGGCCTGGCCTACTTGCTGCCCATCTGCTGGACCGCCTACGCGATCATCAGAGACTTCTACGATCCGAACGTCGCGGCGCCGTTAAAGAGAGAGCTGGGCCCGGCGCTGTACCTGGGCTGGGGGGCCAGCGTACTGCTGGTGGTGGGAGGGGCTCTGCTGCACCTGGGCTCCGCCCCCAAGGGAGGACCGCTGAAGGACAAGCCACATGCAGCGGCGGGAGGAGGGGCGAAGCAGCAGGAGAAAGCTTTTGTATGAGATCAGAAGAAGGCGTTTGTGTGAGATGTTAGCCACACATAGAGGCCATTTACACCTGGCGCCAACATGCGTTTTCTGTGATCAGATTGCAATCAGATTGTGTTTTATCACTTGAAATGGCAGGTGTAAACACCCCCAAAACGCATTGAAGAAGGATTGCAATCTGATCGGCCAAACCACCTCCGGAGGTGGTCAGGGATGCATTGTGTACACATTGAACACAAGTGTAAACGCAATGTGTCCTCTCAATCTGGATACACCAACTTTATGCGGATTGAGAGGACAACCATTTCTGCAATCTGATTGCAATCAGATTGCAGAAAACGCATGTTAACGCCAGGTGTAAATGGAATCAGGGTCAAGTACATGAGTATGCAGCATGGACTTCATGGACTTGTGAGGTGCACACAAATATTGGGAAGAGAAGCTCGTTTAAATGGCGAGGTCAAAATCTCTTCTGGGATGTATTCAGCCGATATTGTGTCATATTGGTTATCTTATAAAACAACGTTACTTTAAGGGCCTTTAAATTATAAAGTGGATTTCAGGAAGCGTTTTTTACGAGTCATTACAATAACAACAATCATTATGATACCCATAATCTTTTAACACAAAAAAGTTGTCATTTCTACTTTTATCATAAAGTCCAAGTTTGCCGAGTGTTTTCTAATAGAACAATACATTTGTGATGAAGTGGGCGTTGAAATGAATTGTGGGATGAGCTCATAGCCAGATGTTTACTAATGTGTGTAATGACATTTCGCAGATGCCAATCTGCCTCTGCTTGTGTGTGTGTGTGTGTGTGTGTGTGTGTGTGTGTGCCTGCGCGCACGTGCGTGTTTGTGTGGGGGTGGGTGTTTGTGTGTGTTTGTGTGTGTGCATACGCGCGCGCGTGCATGCGTGTGTGTGTGTGTGTGTGTGTGTGTGTGCGTGTGTGTGTGTGTCTGCATGCCCCTAGTGTGGGCAGCCTGTGTACAGAAGGCCAATGTACATATGTATATCTGTGTGTGCTGTGTATTCACAGACATTTTTTGTGGGCAGGGCGAGGAATGTTTGTATTTATTTTCTATGACATTTATTTTGAGTTTTCTATGGTTCCCCAGCTTCTTTCATTTTACACTGTCAGCACTTATTTTAATTATTTTTTCTATTTTTTTTCTCTTTCCATAATATGCATTCTGTCTGTTTTTGTTTTCTTTTACTTTACATTGTACAATATATAGAGCAATGTTTTATCCCAACTGCTGCCCCCTTCCTGTGACATCATTGTAGACTAGAGCCTCAGCTGAGCAAACCAGCTTTGAACTGGAAGGTGACACGAAAAACAACAATTCATTCTCTTCAAAATGTCTCATTATTCCATGGTTTGCTCACATGGTGCTCTTGGTACAGATCTGCATGTGCTTGGGAGTGCACTTTGGAAACAGACCTTTCAGAATATTAATTCATGAATTTATTTTAATCGTCGCCCTTGTATTTTGATTGCCCAATGCTGATACAACATGCTATCAAAGTCAAAGTCACTATAAAAGGCTAAAAGTCTGCTCATTCTTACAATCGTGTGACAAGTAAATGTTCAATATCTGGGTTATAGGGTTAAAAATAAGGGTAATGTTTGACAGTGTGGAGAGATGCAACAAATAAGGAACTGCCACTTTGTTGATGTACTTTTTCGTCACCTGATACTATTCAACGTTGGACTATCCAAATAAAGTGTTGCCTTTTCGTTTTTGCAAATAACCTGTGCCTTTGTACACTGTATCTTGCTTTATGCACAATAAAACAATAAGCATATAAACCTTCCACTGCGTTGTCTTTCTTCAGTACAATCAAATCATCACAGACTGCTTCGGCCTCTCTTTCAAAATATGATTTATTGTGAGTGGTGACAGTGTCAGTACTGACATAATCCACTTGGGGGCAGTAGACACTAAGTAAACAATGTGCTTTCACACAGCAGCAGATACCCTACACCAGGGATACTCAACTTGCTTTGACCAGGGGCCACTTTTGCAAAATGACAGGAGGCCAGGGGCCAGTTAATAAACCAAGATTAATAATAATATTTTCTTCTGTAGTGGATTGTAGTCCCTCCCCCATAACAATAAACAAGAAAAGTTAGACATTCAGTTTGGTCACTTCAATTCAGTTCTCAAATCTGTTCAGAGTAAACCCTCTTCATAAACAAATAAATAAAGGCTCTCTCCAAAAAGAAAATTAACCAAACATCTCTTAGATAGGGGGGCCAGTCAGCACCCTATTGTGGGCCGCATCTGGCCCCCGGGCCACAAGTTGAGTATCACTGCCCTACAGTACACACCTACACAACACAACACATGCACGCACGCACGCACGCACGCACGCACACACACACACACACCCCTTTACCTAAGGTATTTACATACTTTTCAGAGTCGAACATGCCTAGTGCATGTTTATACCTTTCCCAGGGGCTGAACTGCTATTAATTCAATTCAATTCAATTCAAAGGGGCTTTATTGGCATGAGAAACATACGTATACATTGCCAAAGCAAGTGTCAAATAAAAACAAAAGCAAAAATGTGCGTACAGTTAAAGATATAGGAGAGTAAAGAAGTGTAACTTTGCACTCAAATATAATACACATAAGTTAGCTTATGAGTATGCTTACAATTAAATATATACTAAGGAGCTGTGTAAACAGCTATGTAACATTGCAATCCTATCCTATCCTTGCTATTATCTCACTCAAGGCAATGAATCCAGACTTTTCAGATCTGCACTAGCTGTGGGGGATTAGAAGCTGGGTGGGGGAGGGGGGGGGCGCATTGCCACAGAAACTGACACAGCAGTTTTATCTGGACAGTCAGCCAAAGAAAAGGCTCTGGATTGCAACAGTTTCTCATGCAGCCTTCCTTCCCTGCATGCTGCTAACTCAGCATAACACTGAAGACTAGCTGCAGGCTGAGGGTTACGGGCAAAGCACCAGGAGGAGAGAAGGGGCAGGAGACAGAGGATTTTCTCGTGTGTGTGTAAATGGAGCAAAGGTGTAGTGTTAAGACGATCAATTACGCATGGCTTCAAATTCCTTTTGGTGTGGTTGGTAGTAGGTTGGCACTTGGCACCCAATCTGGGCACCCATAAGTCTATCAGTCTGATAGACTCTGGGACAGACGGCCTATATTTCGGGGGTTCCGGTGTAGAGCAGACGCCCCAAGACTTCCGCTTCCGTCGTTCCGCCGTCAGGTCTGCCAGGCCGGCTGGGTGTAGCCAGTCATGATGTGCTGCACCCATCTGCTGCTCTGTCTTTGGCCATATTGTTTAGATGTTTGAGTTAGACCTAGCAGACTCATTCTCTGTAGCTGTTTGAGACCTAATGGCTATAAGGAGCAGACTTGAACTGGACTGTGTGTGTGTGTGTGTGTGTGTGTGTGTGTGTGTGTTTTAACACCTGTTGTACAGCCCACAGTTACTGTATGATGTGTTGGAGGTTAACATTGCTTGGCTCAGCAGCACTGGCCTTTCTTGGCACAACAGTGCATACCAAAGTTGGGAAACAATGAAGCAAGCAAGTGTGTTTGTCACATGGTACATTTTTACCCAAGGAAATGCTCTCTAGTCTGTTTGAATGTGAAGGCTCTTCAATACACACACACACGCGCACGCACGTGCGCGCGCGCACACACACACACACACACACACACACACACACACACACACACACACACACACACACACACACACACACACACACACACACACACGATTCAGATAACCTGTCGCCTAGCTACAGTACATTTGCAGTTGCTCCCGCTGTGCCCTGTACAGGGCCAGAATAGCAATCAATAGGTTGAGTCTACAGGATTGCCTTCAAAATGTACGTCAAAACAGACAGTGCATCTCTTGGCCAAGATATGATGTTATTAATACATCATTTAAGACAACTTTTTAAGGACTCCTGGTAATATATTTCCAACTTAACCGAACTCTCAGAGTTGATCTCAAGTGGTTTAAGTGGTACTGCTTACAATTTTTTGCTCTACAGCCATCTGTAAAGCACATAGTCACAGATAGGCTACAAAGTCATCTCTCAAGACAGACTTTATCATTTTTTAACCGATGGGTTCCCCCACACATTGGCTAAAAGCAGGCCCATATCCAAGCCCAGGGTTTCGAAATTTGAGGTCCCCCCCCCCTTTTTTTAGCCATATTTAGAGTAATATATATATATATATATATATATATATTTTTACCTTTTTTAGCCATATTTAGAGGAATATCTCATTTTTTATTAACATTAGGATACTGTTGGGATGTAATTATTCAGTATTTTCTCGTTTTCTCACTCATTCAGAGCAAAGAGGGAGATATATAGCATGATGATAATGCTCTATATCTCCCTATTTGCTCTGAATACACCAGTTAACATGACACAGACTTAACATGATAGAAATATTATCAGCAAACTTAATGACTAGACTAATTATTCTGATCTGAATGGCATATATCAAGAAACATTGACTCCTCTCTTTGCTGTATAGTGGGAGGTGCATTTTTGAGTAGGCTATTAAAATAGCATGTCAAGTTCACATTTCTTTATTGCCAGATTAAACAATTCTTATTGGTTGTTGGTTGGTTCAACACAACATGTGCGTGCATGCGCGCTTCTTCTTCTTCTCTAGCCTACAAGCATGTAACTTCCTTGATTGTTATTGTTGATAATTCTATTTAAATAGGCTACATTTTTATTTCCCGAAACATTCTTAAACAAGAAAGGAACATAGTGCACTGCAAAATATTTTTAATTACATTTGTAAAAAAATTTTTTTTTTTTTTTTTTTTTCTATTCTCTGAAATTATTAGGGAGATCCGGACCTCCCTGTCCTCATAGCTAGATACGGGCCTGGGTACTGTTTACATTTTGGCTCTACATAGTCACAGATAGGCTGCAAAGTAATCTCTCAAGACAGACTTTATCATTTTTTAACCGATGGGTTCCCCCACATTGGCTCAAAGTAACCAAATTGACTCGGAAGTTTTCTGCCTGCTTGAGAATGTTGAGCCTGGTGGTGACGCGAGGTTAGAGAATGTTGACTGTGTTCCTCTTAAAGAGACAGGACGCTGCTCCGCGGATTGTGTACAACTGCGAGGGGTGCGTGTCACTTTAAATCCACAGGAGAGTTGCACACAATGATGAAAGTGACTGCAGCGAGTTTAGCCCTGCGACTGCTGGAGCTGAAGGAAGGAAAGACGTGGCGGCGGAACACAAACTCACCCCCACTCTCTCTCTCTGTCGACCTTTGGATCTACGGAGCACAGCGCCGCCCGGGAGGCAGTTCCGCAGTGCGCGGTGGCAATTGGCTGCACTCCTCCTCCCCACTGCTGCCAACCGCTTGCTCTCGCGCGTTGTTGAACAAGAGACAAGAATGCATACTGCGCATAGCCTTTGACACGCTGCTGCTGGCCTCTACACGGCACGCGTGCACGTACGTACATGATGCGGTACGGTACGCGTGTGCGCGTTGCTGCTGCTGCTGCTGCTGGAACCCAAAGTCCCCCGGTCGGTCGGTCGGTCGGTCAGTGCACGCCGGCGCAGTGAGGCAGTCTGCGGAATGTTTGAAGATTAACGAGGTTACTAACCGAGTCCTTTAAACCGCACGAGACTACGACTGAGGAGCCATTTCCCTGTTCCCACAAGCAGGCCAGGAGGCACCGAGGCGAGCAGCGTGCTGCTGTGACTGGCTGGACCCGACCCGGGAGGAGACAGACAGAGCACCGTTCAGCAGAAGACACCATGACGGAGCAACGGATGTCTCGGTGGTATTTTGGCGGGTTGGCGTCGTGCGGGGCCGCCTGCTGCACGCATCCTCTGGATCTCATCAAGGTGAGTGGTGGTGCTGAGTGATGCACAGATGCAGGCAGGGCCTGCTGTCAGTACTCTGACCCGACGTGTAGAGGCTCTGACTGCCAGCTGTTTCCTGAACAGAGGAGCCACACACACATACACATACATACTACACATAGAGGCCATTTACACCTGCCCCTAACATGCGTTTTCTGTGATCAGATTGCAATCAGATTGTGTTTTATCACTTGAAATGCCAGGTGTAAACATCCCCAAAACGCATTGAAGAAGGATTGCAATCTGATCGGCCAAACCACCTCCGGAGGTGGTCAGGGATGCATTGTGTACACATTGAACACGAGTGTAAATGCAATGTGTCCTCTCAATCTGGATACAGCAACTTTATGCGGATTGAGAGGACAACCATTTCTGCAATCTGATTGCAATCAGATTGCAATCAGATGTCAGAATGCATGTTAATGCCAGGTGTAAATGGAATCAGGCTGAAGTGATAAAATACAATCATACACATACACATACACTCTCCTCCTGCCGAAACATCACCATCATTGTAATTCAGTGAGCTTTATGTAGCCATACCTACCAGGTTCGTTGTGTTGGGGAAAGTTATTCTGGCGTGTGTGGTGTATTATTCTGGTTCAGTGTTTCATTTTTTTATTACTCTCCATGAAAGAGAACATTTCAATTCAATGGCAACTGTTTAAATGTGATGCTTTGTTCAATGAAATCATGCACCGACCTATTATAGTATATATATTTTCTCTAAGTTAGAGATACTTATCAAATGCTACTGTAATTGCGCCACATTTGCGCCACACCTGGCACGGTGGCTCAGTGGTAGAGCTGTCGCCTCGCAGTCAGAAGGTCCTGAGTTCGATTCTCGCCTGGGACACTGCGGGCGCTGTGGTTGTGTTCCCCCCATATCTTCAGTGCCTACTGCCCAGGTGGGGTATCTCGTCGTAAGGGCCTTTCTCTCTGTGTGGAGTTTGCATGTTCTCCCCGTGCTCCCCCAGGGGGTTCCTCCGTACATAACCCCCCCCCCCATTAAAAAAAAAAAACATGCAGAAGATCAGATCGTCATCGTCATCCGACCAGTGACGACAACATCCGAAGTCGGTCCCCGGGCGCTGTACGAGAAAGCGACCACTGCTCCTGGCCTGCCCCCCTGGAGGAAAGGACAAAGCCAGGATGGGTTAAATGCAGAGGACACTTTTCACCGGCCACCGTCAGCATGTGTGTGTTGTGGCCGCATGCATGTGTTGATGTGTAATCGTGTGACAATAAAAGACGGGCTTGTCCGTCTAAAATCGTGTTTTTTTTTAATCGTGTTTACAAAAGAGGGTCTTCTCTCCGTTTGGTATGGTCGTGTGTGTGTGTGTGTGTGTGTGTGTGTGTGTGTGTGTGTGTGTGTGTCCTCATTACCCAGTGGGGTTGTGCTCTTGGTTGGTTCACTGCACAGAGTAAACAGGAGTAAATGATCATATAACCATAACCCATACTAGACTAAACATCACGTTGTTCATTTACACTTTTCAGTGTAGTCAGTTGGTCTACCCAACGCCAAAAGGACAAAGAGTGAATGGGAAGAAAATCCTCGTTGGATTTACTTGCATACTTCCCAGCTGCTACCTTATTAAACCCATAGAGACTCGGCACTGAGGAGAGCACCACACACAGCAGCCAGGATAACCTTATTAAACCCATAGAGACTCGGCACTGAGGAGAGCACCACACACAGCAGCCAGGATAACCTTATTAAACCCATAGAGACTCGGCACTGAGGAGAGCACCACACACAGCAGCCAGGATAACCTTATTAAACCCATAGAGACTCAGCACTGAGGACAGCACCACACACAGCAGCCAGGATAACCTTATTAAACCCATAGAGACTCAGCACTGAGGAGAGCACCACACACAGCAGCCAGGATAACCTTATTAAACCCATAGAGACATGGCACTGAGGAGAGCACCACACACGGCAGCCAGGATAACCTTATTAAACCCATAGAGACATGGCACTGAGGAGAGCACCACACACAGCAGCCAGGATAACCTTATTAAACCCATAGAGACATGGCACTGAGGAGAGCACCACACACAGCAGCCAGGATAACCTTATTAAACCCATAGAGACTCAGCACTGAGGACAGCACCACACACGGCAGCCAGGATAACCTTATTAAACCCATAGAGACATGGCACTGAGGACAGCACCACACACAGCAGCCAGGATAACCTTATTAAACCCATAGAGACTCGGCACTGAGGAGAGCACCACACACAGCAGCCAGGATAACCTTATTAAACCCATAGAGACTCAGCACTGAGGACAGCACCACACACAGCAGCCAGGATAACCTTATTAAACCCATAGAGACTCAGCACTGAGGAGAGCACCACACACGGCAGCCAGGATAACCTTATTAAACCCATAGAGACTCGGCACTGAGGAGAGCACCACACACAGCAGCCAGGATAACCTTATTAAACCCATAGAGACTCGGCACTGAGGAGCGCACCACACACGGCAGCCAGGATAACCTTATTAAACCCATAGAGACTCGGCACTGAGGAGAGCACCACACACGGCAGCCAGGATAACCTTATTAAACCCATAGAGACTCTGCACTGAGGACAGCACCACACACGGCAGCCAGGATAACCTTATTAAACCCATAGAGACTCTGCACTGAGGAGAGCACCAAACACAGCAGCCAGGATAACCTTATTAAACCCATAGAGACTCTGCACTGAGGAGAGCACCACACACGGCAGCCAGGATAACCTTATTAAACCCATAGAGACTCAGCACTGAGGAGAGCACCACACACAGCAGCCAGGATAACCTTATTAAACCCATAGAGACTCAGCACTGAGGAGAGCACCACACACGGCAGCCAGGATAACCTTATTAAACCCATAGAGACTCGTCACTGAGGAGAGCACCACACACGGCAACCAGGATAACCTTATTAACACATTGAGTGCCAGCCATTTTTTCAATCCTGTGGGTAAGTTGTGCCAGGTTTTTTTTTGAGGATTCTGGCTCATTTTACAACAGCCGAGGATCTGTTTTCTGTTAAGACTTCGTGAACACCAATCATCTAAAAATAACTAATAGAATGTGTGCTTTCTCTGTCTAAAAGAGTTAGTTTGCAGAGTTAGTAGTTATGTAGATATTAGCCGTTGAGTACAGCATGGTTTTAGCGTATGAGACAGCAAACTGAGATAATCGCAGTTTTGTGAAACTCAGCAGAACAGTCACCTGCCTGTGATTGTGGCTGCCTTTGGGCGAGTCTGTATACTGTATTGTGTGTGTGTGTGTGTGTGTGTGTGTGTGTGTGTGTGTGTGTGTGTGTGTGTGTGTGTGTGTGTGTGTGTGTGTGTGTGTGTGTGTGTGTGTGTGTGTGTGTGTGTGTGTGTTCGCGCGTTGCTCCGCGGCTCTGGGGGGAGGGGATCTCTGTCCGTTCTGTGTGTGTGTCTCCGGGCTCCTCCCTCCGTCTGTGCTGCTGGGAGTTTGAGCAGCGAGTTAGAGCAGCCTCTCTCCCTGGCAGCGAGTGTGGATAGGTCTCACTGTCTCTTGGGTTTGAGAGCCCCGATTAAGCCCCGTGCGACTCTAGGCTTTATGCTGACACACAGTCCATTTCTGGAAACCCCCACCTAGGGCTGGGTCGGTTTGAAAATTTTAAAACCGGTTCGATATTGCCGTCTAAACCGGATCGAACCGGTATACCGATTTTTTGGGTAATTAAAATTTTTTTTTTTTTTTTTTTTTTTTTTTTTTTTTTTTTTTTTCCAAGCAGGGCTCCCGAGTGTGGCCCATAACTGTCTGTAGTGCAACTTCAGTCCACCTGATAGCGATAATACACCTCTAAGCTGGTATTGTCAACCAGCAATGATACTGAATAAAAAGAAGCAGGACACCTGTGTAACAAACACACCCTGTATTTATTTCTCATAACTATTCAGCTCAACTTTTCTTCTAAACATCAAAATAATAAATGAAATAAGACTTCTGCCTATAGTGCAACTTGAGAAAAAGGCTAATAAAAACACAAGCAGTGCAATCAGAATGGATTGGCTTACAGCTGAGCTGCCTTATAAACTTCAAAACTCACAAATTCACACAATATAGGGCCTAGGCATGGGTCGGTTTGAACATTTTGAAACCGGTTCGATATTCCCCAAAAAAACGTATCAAAGCGGCTGCAGTTGGTGGCGATAATGCACCTCTAAGCTGGTATGCTGCCAACCAGCACGAACACTGAATACAAATAAGCAGAACCTTTTAACTGTAACAACACACTGTTTTTATTTCTCATAACTATTCAGCTTAACTTTTCTTCAAACATCAACATAATAAACAAAATAAGACTTTTGCCTACTAGTGCAACTTGAGAAGAGGCTAATACGAACAATAGTGCAATCAGAATGGACTGGCAAAAAAAAAAAAAAAAAAAAAAAAAAAATTTTTTTTTTTTTTTTTTTTTTAGGTTTTTTCGGTTTGCACGTGATCAAACCGGTTTGGGCTCGTATACCGAACCGAACCGGTAAAACCGGAAATCGACCCATGCCTACCCCCACCGCAGCAGCGCGAAGCGTCCCCGCCTACAGTATGAGAATGAGGCTCCTTCTTTTCTGACTGTAAAATCGCCAAGCCATTTCCGCGGGAGGCGGCTGCTTTTGGTCCACGGGTCCCGTGGCTGTGGCTTCTCTCTGTCTCTGTCGCCACTTAGTGGTCGGTAAAATAGATTACACACATTCTCTTGCTCCAATAGTTATCTCGAAGATGTAAAAGGGGTTGATTGATGTCCCACCGTCAAAAAAAAAAAATGTTTATGTAAGACGAGTTAGCTCGTCCTTGGCACTCAAGCGCTGGATTATGTAAGACGAGTTAGGTCGTCTATGGCACTTAATGTGTTAAAGGAGAATTTCGGTTTTTTACACCACAGTCCTTATTTCCAGCTTAAAATATGATCTTTTACTCACCCAAATAACTTTGGTTTCATTCGGATGTCCACAGAACATTTTGAGCTCGGAGTAGCATCCTCAAACAGGCTATAACGGGCGCAAACGGGGCAGGGTGCATGCGCTCTGTAAATAACACACCTTCTGTCATCTTCTGTTCATTGTGGTTGTTATATAATTATGAGAACATGAATTAGCGATCTAACTAACCTCTTGTGCTCCTGAGTGCCGACAGCCTGCTCTGTTTGCTGTCCGAGTGTCCATCACAGATAACACCTCCCGCTTTATCTCCCGCTGCTGTTTGTTGTTGTCGATATGTGGCCTTATTCCACACGAGCGGCAATTGAATTGAATCGTCCATAATCTTGACATCAGATCATATCTATATGCCAAGCTAGGCTGCTAAGCTAACAACAACATACTGTAACAGACGAGTCAACTCTGACCTGCGCCGGATGGCTTACAGTGCTTATGTTCTTCTTCTGTGGTTTCTCTAACAGAAGCGCTTCTCACTGCTTCTTCTGAAGCACATCCGGGGCAGGTCAGAGTTGACTCGTCTGTTACAGTATGTTGTTGTTAGCTTAGCAGCCTAGCTTGGCATGTAGATACTGCCATAATGAACCGCGATGTGACAGAAAATGTGTTATTTACAGAGCGCATGCACCTTGCCCCGTTTGCGCCCGTTATAGCCTGTTTGAGGATGCTACTCCGAGCTCAAAATGTCGGCAGCCAGGATAACCTTATTAAACCCATAGAGACTCAGCACTGAGGAGAGCACCACACACAGCAGCCAGGATAACCTTATTAAACCCATAGAGACTCGGCACTGAGGAGAGCACCACACACAGCAGCCAGGATAACCTTATTAAACTCATAGAGACTCTGCACTGAGGACAGCACCACACACGGCAGCCAGGATAACCTTATTAAACCCATAGAGACTCGGCACTGAGGAGAGCACCACACACAGCAGCCAGGATAACCTTATTAAACCCATAGAGACTCGGCACTGAGGAGAGCACCACACACAGCAGCCAGGATAACCTTATTAAACCCATAGAGACTCAGCACTGAGGAGAGCACCACACACAGCAGCCAGGATAACCTTATTAAACCCATAGAGACTCAGCACTGAGGAGAGCACCACACACAGCAGCCAGGATAACCTTATTAAACCCATAGAGACTCGGCACTGAGGAGAGCACCACACACAGCAGCCAGGATAACCTTATTAAACCCATAGAGACTCAGCACTGAGGAGAGCACCACACACAGCAGCCAGGATAACCTTATTAAACCCATAGAGACTCGGCACTGAGGAGAGCACCAGACACAGCAGCCAGGATAACCTTATTAAACCCATAGAGACTCAGCACTGAGGAGAGCACCACACACAGCAGCCAGGATAACCTTATTAAACCCATAGAGACTCAGCACTGAGGAGAGCACCACACACAGCAGCCAGGATAACCTTATTAAACCCATAGAGACTCAGCACTGAGGAGAGCACCACACACAGCAGCCAGGATAACCTTATTAAACCCATAGAGACTCAGCACTGAGGAGAGCACCACACACAGCAGCCAGGATAACCTTATTAAACCCATAGAGACTCAGCACTGAGGAGAGCACCACACACAGCAGCCAGGATAACCTTATTAAACCCATAGAGACTCAGCACTGAGGAGAGCACCACACACAGCAGCCAGGATAACCTTATTAAACCCATAGAGACTCAGCACTGAGGAGAGCACCACACACGGCAGCCAGGATAACCTTATTAAACCCATAGAGACTCAGCACTGAGGAGAGCACCACACACAGCAGCCAGGATAACCTTATTAAACCCATAGAGACTCAGCACTGAGGAGAGCACCACACACAGCAGCCAGGATAACCTTATTAAACCCATAGAGACTCGGCACTGAGGAGAGCACCACACACAGCAGCCAGGATAACCTTATTAAACCCATAGAGACTCAGCACTGAGGAGAGCACCACACACGGCAGCCAGGATAACCTTATTAAACCCATAGAGACTCAGCACTGAGGAGAGCACCACACACAGCAGCCAGGATAACCTTATTAAACCCATAGAGACTCAGCACTGAGGAGAGCACCACACACAGCAGCCAGGATAACCTTATTAAACCCATAGAGACTCAGCACTGAGGAGAGCACCACACACGGCAGCCAGGATAACCTTATTAAACCCATAGAGACTCAGCACTGAGGAGAGCACCAGACACAGCAGCCAGGATAACCTTATTAAACCCATAGAGACTCAGCACTGAGGAGAGCACCACACACAGCAGCCAGGATAACCTTATTAAACCCATAGAGACTCAGCACTGAGGAGAGCACCACACACAGCAGCCAGGATAACCTTATTAAACCCATAGAGACTCAGCACTGAGGAGAGCACCACACACAGCAGCCAGGATAACCTTATTAAACCCATAGAGACTCGGCACTGAGGAGAGCACCACACACAGCAGCCAGGATAACCTTATTAAACCCATAGAGACTCAGCACTGAGGAGAGCACCACACACAGCAGCCAGGATAACCTTATTAAACCCATAGAGACTCGGCACTGAGGAGAGCACCACACACAGCAGCCAGGATAACCTTATTAAACCCATAGAGACTCAGCACTGAGGAGAGCACCACACACAGCAGCCAGGATAACCTTATTAAACCCATAGAGACTCGGCACTGAGGAGAGCACCACACACAGCAGCCAGGATGACCCTGAGAGCAGTAAATGTCCCTCAGGAAGTCACGTGGTGTGTAATGATGTAGACACAGTCTGTTATTACTACGCTGCGTGTGCTTTAATCCTGCTCTTTGTTGGCCTGTGCCTTGGATCAACATGTTTCAACCAGAAAGATTCACCTAACCTGGCAGAAAAATGAACATCTCCAAAAACAAGACTAGTTTAATTGTGCTGAAACTGGGCCCAGGTTTGGTAGCAGGCAGCCACATAAAGTAGAGTTAGTTAGTATGAAGCATTAGACTGCGACCCCCGACCCCCGTCTCAACTCAGCGCATGTTGGGAAATTGTTTAAATTGCTGCCATGTGACCTGCAGTGAAATAGCCGGCGCACGTGACAGTTGTTTCAACTGTTGGGTCTAAAATACAGAGCCTGGTCTTCTACCTGCTCTATTTGTTAAAGGAACACTCCGCCCATTTTCAACCAGCTTTGTATCATTAGAACATCAGTAGTATATCAGAAAACTATAAACTGTTTTGAAGTCTGTCATTTAACTTGACAATTATTGAGTGTTAAAGTGTGGACCAGTGACATCACTGGTCCACACTAACTCAAATGAATAACTCATTAACTCAAATCAACTCTCAATAACTGTCAAACTAGATGAATGACTTCAAAACCGTCATCTAGTTTGACAGTTATTGAGAGTTGATTTGAGTTAAGGAGTTATTCATTTGAGTTAGTGTGGACCAGTGATGTCACTGGTCCACACTTTAACACTCAATAACTGTCAAATTAAATGACAGACTTCAAAACGGTTTACAGTTTTCTGATATACTACTGATGTTCTAATGATACAAAGCTGGTTGAAAATGGGCAGAGTGTTCCTTTAAGCGCCTTGAGATAACTTGTTATGATTTTGTGCTAAATATAAATTGATGATTGGTTGAAAATGGTTTTGACTCTGAAGAAGACGCAGTGCGCGTCGAAACGTCAGTTTTGTACCTTTATTAAATTTATTTAAGTGACTTCGTGTGCTCCAGCTCACTCATTGGGTTAGTCCTTTTGGAAGTGGCCCATTGACCTGTTTACATAAATTGATGATTGCTTGATTGATTGATTGAACTCGCTCACTAGGACAGACAAATGTTGCAGACAGTTGTCTGTTGGTCTGTTATGGACTTTGCTATAAATGTCTTTGCCTGTGCAGGACAGAAGTCGAGTGCCTTAACCTTGAGTTGAGTGTGAGTTGAGTTGTAGTAGCTTGTTTTCAGTGTGGCTGCAGTGATCATTCTGTCTCGTACACAACGGCAATCAGTAACAAGGTGTCACACACACACACACACACACACACACACACACACACACACACACAAAGTGCTCATCATCAGCAGCTTCAGACAAAATATCACAAGCGTGTTAGTTGCTTTCTAGGTGCTTGGGTGGAGGCGTCAGGTGTACGACTACTGGAGTGATTTCAGAAGTCCAATGTTGTGACTGCCAATCACTGAACAAAATAAATTTACTTTGTGCATTGACTTTGCCACCACAGGTAGAAAACCAGCCCAACCTTCAGTTGTTTGTTTGACCCATCATCGCGTTAACCGAATATTTCCCGTCCTTCGCAGACTTTTTTGTAAACAATGACAGGAACATGTGAAGGCTGTCATTTTAATAACACAGATAATAATAGATTGTGACAGAATTCTTATGACCCTGTCTGTCAAAGTCAAAATGACAGACGGGGAGACAGTCTAACACAACCTCTGGTTTGACCTCTACCTTACTGCATGGCGTATGAGCGCACACTGTATTTCTGTTATGCGGAGCTCTCATGGTTCTTATTTCAGACCATGGCTCTTGTGCTATGCTTGCCATGTTAAAAAGCAAAATATTGTAGCCTTTGCGTTCCCCCACACACTAAGGGTGCTTTCTCACTGCCGCCCCGGTACCGTTCCCGAGCACACTTGTCCCCAAATTGACCCAAGTTTCGGAACATTTGACGAGTGTGAATGTTGCGTTCCGCGCCCGGGCGCGCAACAGGGAACCGTTCCGAACCTCATAGACAACACACGGGCGACGATAAACTCCAGGCATAGTTGGGGGAGGGGGCAATCGTTCCCGGGTGCGGAACATAACAGAACAGAACGGAACAGAACAGAACAGAACAGAACAGAACGGAACGGAACGGAACGGAACAAAAGCAATCGTTCCCAGTGAGAAAGCAGCCTAATTGACACTCCGTTAAAACAAATTTGTATCACACACTCCATGGAACAACCTGCACGAAGCAAGCGACACTTTGATAGATTTTTATAATATAATCTAATGTGATGTAACTTATCACATGATATGCTGTTTTCCTTTTCTCCTCATGCTAGGGATTAATACATTGAGGGAAAGGACTGATTGACCTTTTACTCTTTGGAAATCATAATAAGACTACAAAGATGGTAGGTTTGGTTAGGTTGACTACAAATTAGGGATGCACCGATGTGAAAATTTTGGCCGATGTCGATAACCGATATTAATATCGGTGTTAGGGCCGATAGCCGATATTTGCCGATGTCGATATTTGTATTAAAAAATATATAAAAAGTTCTTATAATAATGTAGATACTGAAAAACACAAACAATGTGAATTTGAAGAAGTAATGTCTTTCTTTATTTCCAAAACTTGTGGAAAAGCCCATAATAAATCTGATGTACTGCATCATTTCCTCAACAATTACAGGGCCACCATAACAAAATAAAATACATTACATTCAAAAGACAGATCAACTAACAGTGTTAGTTTTCTCTTTAGGCTACTTTCACAACTTGCAGCAAGGTATAACCTAATGAAAGTCCAGTTCAACTCACCAAATCCAGTTCAAAAGTTTGGATCTCATAAATCAAAATAAGGATCATAAATGAAAATATCCTGACAAGGTTTTATGAATAATGTCAACCAAACTATTAAATTGTAAAACTGGTTTCAAGTTCAAGTATATTCTCACAAACAGAATACTTTTGACACTGTAGTCTGTGCAACTTACATTTTGTTCTCAAAAGAAAAGTTCTGAAACACTGAAAATGAAACACTGCAGTTGCAGTGCAAAAAACAAAGTGCAATTGAGTTTCAACTCACATCTATGAAATAGCTGAATGAAAAATATCAGAAACCTGTCCTAACTCCTCCTGACAATAACAGACACTGTAGTCTTACTCTTTGCACATTTCCCAGCTTATGGTAATCTTCTTCTCAAAGTAATAAATATCCCAGACTATCAAAGTCCCAGACTATCAAAGTCACAGTCTATCAAACTGCAAAAATAATATAATAAAGTGCAAAGAATAATGTTCTTCTTCTCAAAGTAAATGTCCCAAACACTGACTGAAACAATGTTTCCACCTGACACTGTAGTCTAGGCCTACTTCATGGGGCAGAGAGGCAGGTTTTTTTTGACAAAGAGAAGCATTTCTGCTTTCTCGCAGAGGAGCCGATTTCTCTTTTCGTCGACGATGTTTGATGCAGCAGAGAAGAGGCGTTCACTGTCCACACTTGTACATGGAGCGGAGAGGTACTTGCGTGCTGCTTGCGCCACGGCGGGGAAGCGGGACATGTTCTTTTTCCAGTACTGCAGTGGGCTCTCACTTGGGTCGATGGGAGGATCACTCAGGTAGCCCTGCACCTATAGGAAAAATATAGACAAGTGTATAACTATACATGCCTGGTAAATAATCAGGAATCAGAACATTATAACATTATCCACCTCCCCTCTGTTGAACTCTGTTCTGAGCAGATGAGCAGGACTAGAGGTCAACCTCAAGAGGGCACTGCCCCCTTGAATTTGACCTCTAGCCCTGCTCATCTGCTCAGAGCAGAGTTCAACAAAGCTCTTAGAGGGAGAAGGTGGATAAAGTTATAATTTAAACAAGGAAGAGCCTTTGCACAAATCAGCTTTTTCATTTAGTAAATGATGTGGAAAATGCACAGTATATGCAACTTTAATCCTTGTATACTTTATTCTTCTATATTATTGTCTTTCTTGTCATTAATGTGTGTTTGTTTTATCAGACTATGTGTGAACTGCTGGACACTTGAATTTCCCCAAGGGGATTAATAAAGTATCTATCCATCCATCCATCTATATATGTTAATATTAACATACAGATAGATAGATAGATAGATAGATAGATAGATAGATAGATAGATAGATAGATAATTTGACTACACAAGGGGATTTAACAGACTTGATTATTTGAATAAAAGATTGTGTATGACAATACCTGCACACCCGTTGCACTTGTCAGGCCAGCCTGCTCTTCCATGGTTGCGTTTTCCTTCATAATTTCCACATACATGTCCTTCAACGACGGTCCACCTCCACCCCCATCACTTTCTGCACGCCTCCTCTTCTCTTGGGGTTCATCAGTGGCAGGTTCTGTGGCGGGTGTCTCTGTGGCACTGTTGCTCATCCTGTCCACTTCCTTCTGTAGCATGGTGATAGCCTCTCGCTTGGTTGCTGTGTCAAAATAGAGGGTTTTGTGCCTTGGGTCGAGGATCGTTGCCAAGTAGTACAGTGGCTCAGAGAAAATGTCTGCAAATCTGTCTGTCACAGCTTTAAGTAGAGTGCTCTTTGCTGTGCGGACGCCACTATCTGTTTCTACTACTTGGCTCAACAAACGTTTCAGTGCCACAACGTGAGGAATCACGTCAGCAGTAGTAGCCAAATGTGAGCTTATCTCTTTGGTCAGCTCTTCGAATGGAGAGAGAAGCGTTTTCATGTTTTCAATGAGGCCCCACTGGTATGCACTCAGAGAGGAGGGAAGCTCGTAATCTGCACCATACATAACAAGTGCACGCTTCTGATCCAGTAGAGTTTTCATCATATAAAAAGTACTATTCCATCTTGTCACTACATCTTGTTGTAGCATAATGGGTTTCAGGTTGGGCAGCTCCTTCTGTATGGCTCTCAGCCGAGAGGTGGCAAGTGGAGAGTGCCTGAAATGACCGACTATCTTCCTTCCAATAGCCACACAGTCAGAGATGCTACGCTGGCTTAACATTCCATCGTGTACGGCGAGCTGTAGTGTGTGGGCCATACAGCCCAGGCTTGCAACACCACAGTCGTCCATTCCCTTCTTCATATTCTTTGCGTTGTCACGAAGCACGACGTGCACTTTATCTTTCGGGATCTTCCACTTAGCAAACATGCCATCAAACTCAGCGGCTATGGCTAGCCCTGTATGTGAGCCTGAAAACTCTTGCGCGTGCAACACAGCTCGTTTCATTTCAAAGTTGTCATCGATCCACTGAGCAGTAAGGCTTAGCATACTCATTTGACTTACGTCTGAGCTCCATATATCCGTCGTGAAGCTGATGTCATTCACATTGCTGTCCAACAACTTGTGGATATGTGTGGCCACGATATCGTACAAAGCCGGGAGGGACGTGTCGGCAAAGTAACGCCGGCTTGGTAGCCTGTAGCGCGGTTCCATGTGGTGTAGCAAGTTGCGAAACCCGCGGTCCTCCACGATGGAAAATGGCTGGTCGTCAACAGCAATCATCTCCATTACTTTGTTTGTGATTGACTTGAATTTCGCGCTATCCCTTGAAAATATCTTTGCTTTCTCGAGTGCTTCCACTATCGAGTTACCAGCTGCGGCTTCTACTGCTTTCTTCTGTGGCTGCTTGCTAGCAACTTTTTGCTGGTATTCTTTGTACAATTCTGGATGGCGACTCTTCAAATGTGTAATCAAATTGGTGGTGTTGAATGACTTCACACGGCACCCTCCACGCATTACTTCGCCCTCGCAAGTATTGCATATTGCAACGCGAATGTCGTCTTTTTTCACAGCGAAAAACTTCCAGACAGCAGACATTATTATTCCTCGGCGCTAGTATGTTTACGCTCGCTCACAGCCACACACACGCCCACAATCCTGTGCTGCGTGACTGCGTCACTACCAGAGACTATCAACTAAGAGAGATGTTCAACATCCAGTCACTTCCTGTATCTGTTTCGACACTGCAACGCCCCTTAGGACACTGGTCTAGCCAATGAAGTTTGATAACACTGACAAGACAGCCAATCACTGAGAGGTGACCCGGAATGGAGCCTGGAATGAGGAATCTATATAGCTGATTGTCTTTGGTGAAACTCTCCATTTAAAAAATTATAATGATGATAATAAAACACACGTGGCATCATCGGCTGTTCACATCGGCTACTTTTGATCATCGGGCCGATGTATTAAAAAATGACCAAAATCGGCCGATACCGATATCATTGCCGATATATCGTGCATCCCTACTACAAATCCCTGTGGCAGTTACATTTATTTGAACTTTGATGCAGCGTGATGCTGCATGGGACACCATGCATGACTCTGGGATGTGGGCCTTTGAGGGGGGGGGGGGGGGGGGGTCATCTTAGAGGTGATTGGCCAAGGAGGACTTTAAAATCTTTCTTGAATTAAAATGTGAACTTAACGGCCTAAAGAGTGCAAACCCCAATTCCCTATTTGCAAAAAGCAATTCACAAATGAACGAACCAATGAATGAACTACGGTAATCAAATGAACAAACGGAGCCTTGTGCTCCCGGGCAAACTAATTAAGATCCTCAGGCTTTGGAGGCAGGAGATCTTCCTTTGGCCTGGCTTCCACATTGACTTCTTTTCTAGAGTAGATACTCCTTTTCTAGAGTAGACAGTCTTCTGTCAAGTTATTTCTTGACAATGTTCTAAGCTACACAGTACTTACCATATTAATTTCCATCAAATCTAACAGTTCCTGCGGGACATCTACATTTGGAGTAACTGCAGTGCAATTTGCAGGCGTGTGCGACGTGCGCACACACACACACACACACACACACACACACACACAACCACACACACACACACATTTTATGCTGTAGATTTCCTGTTAAAACTTAGATTTCCATTGTATCGGCCGCCCTATTGTTGTCCTTATCTGCCCTGGGTGTGTTTCCAAACGATATCTACCTGACCTACCATAACTATTTGTCACATTGTCACGTGTGCGTGTGTACGTTTACGTTTACGCAAGGTTGTGTCTCAACTCCTCTAAGCAAGACTGTTATGTTGTTCCCATTTCCAGACGTTAAAGGAGAACTGTTGTCAGTCATCTCATAGCCCTTCTGTCTACATATAGTTAACACATCTCCCCAAATCATTTTGAAATACTTGCCACATGTACCGGTAATTAGATTTTTATGCCTCCGCCAGCGATAGCCAGGCCGGAGGCATAATGGATCCAGTCCGTCCGTCCATCCGTATGACGTCCATCCGTACGTCCGTCCGATGTTCGTTAACGTGATATCTGAGGAACGCCTTGATGGGATTTCTTCCAATTTGGCTCAAACATCGACTTGGACGCAAGGATGAACTGATTAGATTTTGGTGATCAAAGGTCAAGGTCACTGTGACCTCTCGAATGCCATTTTCAAGCTCGCTAAAGCGAGGAATGCCTTGATGGAATTTCTTCGAATTTGCCTCAAATGTCCATTTGGACTCAAGGTTGAACTGATTTTGGTGGTCAAAGTTCAAGGTCAGTGTGACCTCACGACCGCTCGTTTCATGCTCGTTAACACGATATCTCAGGAACGCCTTGACGGAATTTCATCCTCAAACGTCCACTTGGACTCAAGGATGAACTGATTACGTTTTGGTGGGTAAAGGTCAAAGTTCAAGGTCACTGTGTGACCTCACGAACCCCATTCCCAAGTGAAAGCCAGTAGTTTGTGAAATGGCTTGGTAACTTTTAGACCGAAGAGAAAGCCAGTAGTTTGTTGATATTAGTGGCCAATCTAAAAGGGGCTCAAGGTGCATCTCTCTTTATTCTTTATTATTCTTATATCTAATGGATACTTGTGTAAAACATGTGAAATATGGTGTATGTTTTTTACCACTACATATTTTTGTTTAATGATAGTGTGGTTTGAAGGGATCCATGGCCTTCCAGCTCAAACACTGATTGGCTAGAACAGAGGCCACTCCTCATTGTTTGAACGGAGGCCAGACTTGGAACAGAGCCAGTTCTAGAGATATGGACATAATAAGATAACACACACACACACACACACACACACACACACACAGGAGCTAGTTGGCTATGCTTTAACCTGTGCGTGTGTGTGTGCGTGTGTGTGTGTGTGTGTGTGTGGTGTGCATACATGCTCAGGGTAACCATTTCCTGGTCGATTATCCTGGTCGACCAGAAATCAACCACAGCTCCGACCAGTGTACTTTTTTGTTTTTATTTTTTACAGTGTACTTTTTTCCTTATTTTGTGTAGTGTACCGACTACTGAGTGCACTATATCTGATAGATAATTATAAATAAAAGCTATTTGCAGTGTTGTAACATTACCGGAAAACATCGAGTTGGACTCAAGGATGAACTGATTAGATTTTGGTGGTCAAAGGTCAAAGGCCAAGGTCACTGTGACCTCTCGAACGCCATTTTCAAGCTTCTTTACTCTTACTTGAGTTAATTTCCTGCACTAGTGGTCATTTTAATTCTACTTCAGTAGGATTTGTCAGCACTCTTTCCACCTATGCCAGTGTTATTGTAATGTCCAGCATCTTAACTATGGTAACATATCGTGCTAATGTGTGTGTTCAGGTATTGTAATGTCCAGCATGTTAACTATGGTAACATATCGTGCTAATGTGTGTGTTCAGGTATTGTAATGTCCAGCATGTTAACTATGGTAACATATCGTGCTAATGTGTGTGTTCAGGTATTGTAATGTCCAGCATCTTAACTATGGTAACATATCGTGCTAATGTGTGTGTTCAGGTATTGTAATGTCCAGCATGTTAACTATGGTAACATATCGTGCTAATGTGTGTGTTCAGGTGTTGTAATGTCCAGCATGTTAACTATGGTAACAGATCATGCTAATGTGTGTGTTCAGGTGCACCTGCAGACGCAGCAGGAGGTGAAGATGAGGATGGTGGGGATGGCCGTTCAGGTGGTGAAGAATGACGGACTGCTGGCTCTGTACAATGGCCTATCTGCCTCCCTCTGCAGACAGGTGTGTGTGTGTGTGTGTGTGTGTGTGTGTGTGTGTGTGTGTGTGTGTGTCTGTGTATCGGTTTGTGTGAGGTTCTGTCAGTATATTATATAAAATGGCTTCTCCTGTCAGTGTGGTTGCACCATTCATGTTAATGGTTATCCCATCTCTCCTAGAAACATTAGACCGCTGATGGCTCTCTGCAGGCTCTTTAGTCAGCTGCAGTATCTCTGTCTATAATTATGACAAATAAATGTATTTTTATTCTCAGTATTATCTCATACACACATATATCATTGTAAGATTATATCTTTTGTACTTATTGATTTATACTTATATTGACTTTCGCGGTTTGCTTTCTTCCCTCTACACATGAAGTTTGAGCTGAATATTATTCCCCCTTGCCACTAGAGTTCTTAATTAGAGTAAGTTGGAAGCCCGAGCCCAACCCGCCCCGACGGGCTCAGCGCGTGCTCAGGCAGGGTCAGGTTGGGCTGAACCTGAGATATCACTCTGTGTGGTACTGTGGTTAGAGGAAGAGAGACATGTCAGTTGACATCAGAATAAGCTTTTGGTAACTCTTATTATTAGTTTAGAAAAAGATTAAAAACAGGTTGGTTCAGGTTGGTTGGCTGTTGAAACGTGTTATTGTGACTGATTCTTTCAATGACGCATATCTGGAGGCAATAGCGACTTTGTGGTTGATTTTCTTACCATCATCTGACTACAGTTGTGTGGCTGAAGCCCAGAGTCACTGAGACTGAGGTACCGTATGGTACTCCCAAGCCCTTCTAAGAAATGATAAAAATAAGAGGAGAGCAAGGTGTTTGTCAGATGAGGAGAGCAAGGTGTTTGTCAGATGAGGAGAGCAAGGTGTTTGTCAGATGAGGAGAGCAAGGTGTTTGTCAGATGAGGAGAGCAAGGTGTTTGTCAGGTGAGGAGAGCAAGGTGTTTGTCAGAATGTCAGGTGAGGAGAGCAAGGTGTTTGTCAGAATGTCAGGTGAGGAGAGCAAGGTGTTTGTCAGAATGTCAGGTGAGGAGAGCAAGGTGTTTGTCAGAATGTCAGGTGAGGAGAGCAAGGTGTTTGTCAGATGAGGAGAGCAAGGTGTTTGTCAGATGAGGAGAGCAAGGTGTTTGTCAGATGAGGAGAGCAAGGTGTTTGTCAGATGAGGAGAGCAAGGTGTTTGTCAGGTGAGGAGAGCAAGGTGTTTGTCAGATGAGGAGAGCAAGGTGTTTGTCAGGTGAGGAGAGCAAGGTGTTTGTCAGAATGTCAGGTGAGGAGAGCAAGGTGTTTGTCAGAATGTCAGGTGAGGAGAGCAAGGTGTTTGTCAGAATGTCAGGTGAGGAGAGCAAGGTGTTTGTCAGGTGAGGAGAGCAAGGTGTTTGTCAGATGAGGAGAGCAAGGTGTTTGTCAGATGGAATATAGCTGACAGGGATGTGTAATACTCAAAACTATGTCTGAACTCCTGGGCTGTGTAGCCACAGATAGACTCCTCCTGGTGGTTGAATGAAGCAACTGTGTGACATTATGATGAGGAGAACACAGGATTCTGCCCTCACATGGTGTCCATCTTTCTTTCTTTTTTTACCTTCCACTTCCTGTCCTCTTTTCATTTGACACTTCAATTTAATCCCAATTACAGATTACAACATCCCTGTTCCATTTCTTTCTCCATGACTTGTTTTGTTTTATGCTGAACATCTGTCTGTATACCCCTCACATGTCATTTCAACCTCTTAAAGTCTCCTCTCCTCTCCTCTTTTTCTCCTCTCCTCTCCTCTCCTCTTCTTCTCCTCTCCTCTCCTCTCCTCCCTATCCTCTCCTCTCCTCCCTCTCCTCTCCTCTCTTCTCTTCTCTTCTCTTCTCTTCTCTTCTCTTCTCCTCCTCTCCTCATAGATGTCCTATTCCCTGACCAGATTTGCCATCTATGAGACGGTAAGGGACACGATTGCCAGAACAAGCCAGGGACCCATGCCCTTCTACCAGAAGGTCCTGCTGGGAGCCTTTGGAGGTAGAAAGACACACAGGCACACACACTCTCTCTCTCTCTCTCTCTCTCTCTCTCTCTCTCTCTCACTCACTCACTCACTCACTCACACACACACACACACACACACACACACACACACACACACACACACACACACTCACTCACACTGTCTTATGTTTTTTGTCTTTGCCAACAGGTTTCACTGGTGGTTTGGTTGGCACGCCAGCAGACATGGTGAATGTCAGGTAAGATACCATGTCAATATCCACTTTAATTAAACATACAGACAATTACAATTATGTGTTAACCCATTGATACCTGATGCAGCATTTGCGTGTATATCCCTTTAACACCGAAACAACGGGCGTGTCCTTTTACCTTTCATCCCGGATACAACACAGACGCGTAGTGACGTGTATATCGTCGTTTCAAGACATGTGACCGATGAAATGCATCATGATTTGCTGAAACACACGTGGCGGAGGTGAAATGCATTGTGGGTTTTGTAGTTTTTCCTTTTTCTTTTTCCCTCAACGGTGTGGAAAGTTTTCCAACACTGAACTACACGGCAAGTCAAGGAAGCGGCATTCCAGAGAGACTAGTATTCCAAAGAACTCTAGTTATTAGAGGATGAAATTATTGATGCTGATGTAATTTCAGATTTATTTATCTCATGCTCCAATCTGCAATAGCCTCAAGGTTTTACTGAACGTTGGAAATTCTGCACGTTCTTTTGCTGCACGGTGGCAATTCTGCATGGCCGCGTTTCAGACAGTAAGCTAATAGTGATGACCTGAATGGAGTATGACTTACTTTGAGGACGAAGACATCAATGAATAAGAAGATTCCACACCAAGTTTATGATGTGACTGTTGACACGCTAGCCAAGGCTCATTGGGTGAGTGACATTTTGGCCAATTTGCCGTATTTTCAAGACGACTGCAAAACGGAGATCGCTAAACGTTACTCTTGTTGCAGTAATTGTCAAGGGTTCAACAGAACCTATTTCCTCAGCCTCTATAGTAGCTATCAACATGAAATAAAAAGCATTTGAGAGCTTAAACCCGTGGATTCCTTAAAATGCATTAGAATCTTTTAATTTTAATTTTTTGGGGTTAAAGATAAAACATTGTTTTAATGAACATTAGGGCAAATATAATATGAAAAGCCAAAGGGTTAAGCTCTCAAATGCTTTTTATGCCTCCGCCGGCGATAGCCAGGCCGGAGGCATTATGGATCCGGGTTGTCCGTCCGTACGTCCGTCCGTACGGCTGTCCGTCCGTCCGTCCGTCCGTCCGTACGATGTTCCATGTTTGTTAACGCGATATCTGAGAAACGCCTGGACGAAATTTCATCAGATTCGCCTTAAACATTCACTTAGGCTCAAGGATGATCTGATTAGATTTTGGTGGTCAAAGGTCAAAGGTCAAGGTCACTGTGACCTCTCGAACGCCATTTTCAAGCTTGTTAACGCGATATCTGAGGAACGCCTGGACGGAATTTCATCAGATTCGCCTTAAACATTCACTTAGGCTCAAGGATGATCTGATTAGATTTTGGTGGTCAAAGGTCAAAGGTCAAGGTCACTGTGACCTCTCGAATGCCATTTTCAAGCTTCTTAACGCGATATCTGAGGAACGCCTGGACGGAATTTCATCAGATTCGCCTTAAACATTCACTTAGGCTCAAGGATGATCTGATTAGATTTTGGTGGTCAAAGGTCAAGGTCACTGTGACCTCTCGAACGCCATTTTCAAGCTTGTTAACGCGATATCTGAGGAACGCCTGGACGGAATTTCATCAGATTCGCCTTAAACATTCACTTAGGCTCAAGGATGATCTGATTAGATTTTGGTGGTCAAAGGTCAAAGGTCAAGGTCACTGTGACCTCTCGAATGCCATTTTCAAGCTTGTTAACGCGATATCTGAGGAACGCCTGGACGGAATTTCATCAGATTCGCCTTAAACATTCACTTAGGCTCAAGGATGATCTGATTAGATTTTGGTGGTCAAAGGTCAAAGGTCAAGGTCACTGTGACCTCTCGAACGTCATTTTCAAGCTTGTTAACGTGATATCTGAGGAACGCCTGGACGGAATTTCATCAGATTTGCCTTAAACATTCACTTAGGCTCAAGGATGATCTGATTAGATTTTGGTGGTCAAAGGTCAAAGGTCAAGGTCACTGTGACCTCTCGAATGCCATTTTCAAGCTTGTTAACGCGATATCTGAGGAACGCCTGGACGGAATTTCATCAGATTCGCCTTAAACATCCACTTGGCCTCAAGGATGATCTGATTAGATTTTGGTGGTCTAAGGTCAAGGTCACTGTGACCTCACGAATGCCACTCCCAAGTTCGTTCAAGCCATATCTCAAGATTGGCTTGGTGGAATTTCTTACAATTTGGCTCAAACGTCTATTTAAGCGCAAGGATGAACAGATTACATTTTGGTTAGCAAAGGTCAAGGTCACTGTGACCTCTCGGATGCCATTTTCAAGCGTGTAGATGTGATATCTCAGGAATGTCTTGATGGAATTTCTTCTAAATTTATCTCAGGAGCGCCTTGACGGAATTGCTTCCAATTTGCCTCAAATGGCGATTTGGACTCAAGAATGAACTAATGGCGGAGGCATAAGTCCGCGTTGCGGTCGTTCTAGTTATTTTATGTTTCTATGTGCTACAGAGCCTGAGATATGAAGGCTTTAGTGAACGCCGACCGCTCTGGCAACTTCTCCACAAAACGTCAGGTTTACAGGGGCTGTTTACAAATGCGCAGTAGGTTTAGAGTGCCGCTCTAGAGCATGCGCTTAGGTATCAATGGGTTAATGAAGCGTCATGCAAATGATGATGATTTATCATGAAAACTAGATTTGGGTCCTTGCCCGGGAGAGCAGATAAGTAAGGGGCCCTCTCAAGAGATAAACTGGTTATTGAGATAACAATTGCCCAACTGCCTTGGTGCTGTCATTATTTGTCTTGCTTCTAACAGGTGTAGCTTTCAAAAACTTAGTTGCGCCATTTATTTTATTTCTCAACTGACTGCTATCAGTGTCTTAACATCGTGTTACACTCAAGAACTTCATTGGAAAGAAGTCTCTAACTTTAATGTCTCGTCCTTGATCGTTTTCAAATCCAGGTTCTTTTGTTTAGTGCATTTTAAAGATGGTCAACTAAACTGTGATTCCTCCTAGGATGCAGAATGATGTCAAACTGGCACCAGAGCTGAGGAGAAAGTGAGTGCTGTAACTTGCTGGAAACTGGAAATTTGCCAAGGCATTATTCTAAACCTCTTTCACGTGTTTAACTGTTAAAGCGTGTTTGTGTGTTTCTTCTAGCTACAAACACGCCATTGATGGGCTGGTCAGAGTCTTCAGAGAAGGTAAATCACGCACCAGCAGAATGTGTAACTGCATGCAGAGGACACCGTTTCCATGTCTGAACCCTGACCTTTGTCCTGTCCTGTAGAGGGTGTGAGGAAACTGTTCTCAGGAGCCACCATGGCCTCCAGCAGAGGAGCACTGGTCACTGTGGGACAGGCAAGTCACACAGCTCATCGTCTGAACTCTGCAGATCATTTTAGATCACTGAAGTTCACTATCATGTGACCTTTGCTCATATTCCAGGTGCACGCTTTGCAACTTAAACGTCATTAAAAAAAATCCTGGAGATTGCCATCTGGTCATCCGGTAAAAAAGAAAAAGCGGAAACAGCAGTTGCAGATCCGGCGGATACAGAAACGGTCTGTGCTAAAAAAAACAAATCTGCTCTGAAAACATGGCATCATAGTAAATAAATGTGATGCAAGTGATCTGGCTATGTTGCTACTACACAAAAATCAAATGAACTAACAACCATATAAAAGCATCTTTCTATGGGGGAAGGATAACACTTTAATGCAAACAGGCAGATCTTAGACCGGAAGACCAATTGAGCGAGAGAGAGTCTGGTGACACAAGGTTACTTAGGACTAGGGATGTTGGTCAAATTATCGAAAATCGATAATTGATCGTTAAGGATTGGAATCGATCCTGTGGCATTTGGATCGATTTTTTTATTATTTAAAAAAAAAACATTTTTTTTTTTTTTTTTTTTTTGGGACTAGGTTTGGGTGGAATTCGTTCCTCCTCGCCCCACTCCATTGCACAGCCGACTAACGTGAGGTGGAGCTTCATATAGTCTCTAGTTTTCTGGCTGGGCACGGGCCTTTGTGCCAACAAAACTGTTTTAAACATGGGAAATTCACACCGGCATGCGCCGGGGACAGCAGTGTTGGAGAGGAGACACATTGAAATAAAGAGTTCATTGAGGAGAACACGTTGTCTTTCGTATTTTCTGCCATAGGCATTCATTTTGTAAAAAAAAAAAAAAAAAAAAATATTGAAAATTTTCTAAGTATTAATATGATCGATAATCGATAATTGATCGTTAATTTTCACCAATTATCGATTTTGGAAATTTTTCAAAATGAACATCCCTACTTAGGACAGTAAAGAACAGAGTTTTTCTCTTTATCTTTTCACTTTAATATGTATTTTATCACACATACTGTACACAAGATACATTAATTTGCTAACACCTTACATTACGGTTCACCAGATGCTTAATTATGTAGTTAATCATTGATTATTGAATCAGGAATAGCATCATTAACTTGACAGTGTAATTGATCATTATATGATGTATGTGTGTGATGTATTCATTACCTCTTTGGCCCAGCCACTGGTAATAATAATGTTAATGAATGGGCTGTCTAATTTATCAATTAGTGGTTATTCAGACAGTAATGAATTAACTACATAATTAAACATTAAGTAGCCAACTGCAATGTCAAATGTTACCATTCATTGTTTCTGTTAATGATTACCGTAATAACAAGACATGGAATAGTCATTGTGTTTATGGTTTGTGGTCATTTATCATCGCTGAATTCATTTCCTAGATGAATAGCGTACTTTTTCCAAACTGTCCCATTTAAACATTACATAATGGATTAGGGCATTGCAGCCTTAGCTTTACTTTTAGAAAGTGGGAGTTGGCAAGCACAACCAAAGGAAATTGCTTTCAGACTGTAGGTCTAACCTCGGTGAAACGACAGTATCGGCGCAACTACTGTACTCACATTTATTGAGTCCAAAACATTCATAGCAATTACTGTCTTATTAGTTGACTAAATATAGAGTATGCTTGTATAGATAATTTGTATAAATACTAGGGCTGTCCCAGCGAGTCGACGTAATCGATGACGTCGACTACGTAATTACGTCGACGCACGCTACGTGCGTCGACACGTCACAAAACAAAAAAGATGGCAGCGATGGCCGGAAAAAGTAGTAATTTCTGCACCGCAGTGAACATAACATTACACCATTTAACGGTGTTATTCGGCCGTTTAACGTTAACGTACATATTTCCGTTTGCTTTCACGGCTAACATGTAGAAAATTGATTAAACTAACGTTACAGACCATTGTTAGTCTGTTGCTGCTCACGTTAATTTACTGCGTGCATCATTTAACAGTGCTATTCGGCTTTTTACATTCTTCTGTTTGGGTTCACGGCCATGTAAGATGAGATCAAAACTAACGTTACAGACCATTGTTACAGTCTGTGACTGTTAGTCTGTAAATCGTTTGTATTATTTATTTCCTTACCCCCACACTGATGCAAACATACATTTGGCTGAGTTAGCTGCACACTGCACATTACTCCAGTGATTAAATAAATCCATGTCCTGGAAAAATACTGATCCTCCTCAGTTTAGGGAAAGGGTTCATACATACAGTGATGAATCATGATGATGATCAATTTAATCTATGTGTCAGGTGGTCCAGTATTTTCGTGATGAGAGCAGGCAACTGACAAATAGGCAGGCACTATCTATTACCGTAAATTCCGGACTATAAGCCGCGGCTTTTTTCCCGTTTTTTGGCCCCTGCGGCTTATATAACGGTGCGGCTTATCTATGGATTTTTTCCAAAAAAAAAAAAAAAATCTCTCTTTTTTAGCACTCTTTCTAACTATAAATCCACTTCTGTTTTAATTTCCTCTCTTGCCCTCTTTTAACAACATAACATAACATAACATAACACAACACAGGTAAGCAGAAAGAAAAAGACGAAGCAATCACGCCATGAATGAGGAAATG
>NW_028151291.1:0-40670 GCF_964638095.1 Poromitra crassiceps
TCCCTACGCTGCTGGTTCGTAGGGGGAAAAGACAATGGGATTTTTGCATGGGAATTTCGGGAAATCCCCATGCAAAAATCCCATTGCCTTTTACACATACGAGCCAGAAGTGCTACTTCCCAGCTCTAATCTAAATACAGATATTGCTATGTAATAACAACAACAACAATAATAATAAATAATAATAATAATGATGATGATAATACATGGTTTTCTTACATAAATAGTTTAGTGTGGTGGACAAAAAAATTAATTGATTAATGACGGAAAGGTTGTTGGTATGAATCCTAGTCCTGTTACATTTGGTGGGGAAATTGAATGACACACACTTCTTCATGGGGCAGGTCCCAGCGGTGAGTGTGTGTGTGTGTGTGTGTGTGTGTGTGTGAGAGAGAGAGAGGCAATGTAAGATGCACCTTATCATGCCAATAAAGCCCTTTTTTTTTTTTTGAATTTGAGAGAGCGAGAGAGAGAGAGAGAGAGAGAGAGAGAGAGAGAGAGAGAGAGAGAGACAGAGAGAGACAGAGAGAGAGAGAGAGAGAGAGAGAGAGACCCCCTCCCCTCCTGTTCGTATAGGCTACAGTAGCTCCTTGCTAATTGAATCAATTGGAAGGGTTAATATGACGGTCGTTACCTGGACCACACTTCTTGCAGCACGTGCCGTCGACTTCATATTGTGTAAGTGGATCGCACGGGGACACGGTCACCACCTGTTGAACAAAGACAACCTGTGTTACAATCATAGACTGTAAAATATAAGGTTACAATACAACAGACTGAAGGCTTTGAATCTGCTTCCCCTTCACTTCCCCCCGACTGAAACCACCTAAAACACCAGACCGAGAGAGGGGCGCGGCGGAAAGCACCGAACTTACATCAAGTTACCGTCTGTTTGGTACTGTCTCTGACACTTCATGTCGCGTGCATTTTATTACACGTTTTAGCCTAAACCATAACGTATGTAAGCTATTCAAAACGTGCGTGTCACGATCAGTTAAAACGGCTGGGCTGCCACCACTACTTCTAGGCCTAGTTTGCTAGCTAATTCAGTAACGTTACATCATATAAAACGAAACTGAAAGTAGACCCTGGAAAATATATGCGTAGGATGTACAGTACAGTATATTCCTTCAAAAATATGGAAAATGTCGACTCGGTTAATCGGATAAAGCTATTTCAAAGAGGCTACATAACATAACATAAGGTAAGTAAGTTAAGTAGGCTATTAATGCATTGATGGAGAGTAGCCAGCCAGTGGCAGAAGAAACCCGCCCCGAAGCAAGGAAAAAACAATATGACATGACAGATGAAACACTACGAATCTAACTACTTGTTTTAGTGAAAGCCAGCCTTACTCACCGTAAAGGCGTAGGTTATCAACAGCAGCAGCAGCATCTCTACTTGTTGTGTAGCGCAGAGTGGGCTATGAAGTGACAAACAGTGAAGTAGATCAGTTGCATTCAGAGCGTAGAGTAGAGACTACTACTGTTCTGCTTTTATAAACAGACACACCACACTGCACTGTGCGCCTCTCCCACACGGGGGCGTGGTCGTGGACCCGCCATGGGGAATTTCCTGGTCCCACCGTTTCCTGTAAATCCCATGGTCAATCCATGCAGATTCCTACTTTAGGAGTCTCCAGTCCAAACCAACCGTTTCCTTTAAATCCATGCAGATTCCTACTTTAGTTTAGGAGTCTCCAAACCAACTAACAAGGACTACCGACTGGGCTCTCTGGGCACCCCAATAAACTACTGTAAAAAACATCAACATCAACAACAACAACAACAACAACAACAACAACAACTAATGTAATCTGAGAAATAAATACATAAATACATAAATATTAATATTAATAATAATAATAACAACAATAATAACAACAACAACAACAACAATAATAATAATAACAATAACAATAATTTAGGAAAGTAATTACAAGATATTATAAGACCAGCATTTAGGGTCGTCGACAGTCTGCTGCATCTGTCTGAAATGACTGACAGAGTTCCCCACCCATTCTGATAGTGTGTGATACTTAAAAAAAATCAAAAAGTTCCATCTATTAAAATTGCATACAAGTGCTTTCGACTGGGGTCCCACAAGACCCCAAAATATAGTCTTTTTTTAAAGCACTAAGTAAAACAGAAACAGAAAACAAAAATTTAGGAACAAATTGCTTGACAAAGCCATGGGAAATTGCAATGCTAGAATAAAGCACATGTGAGATATATATACAGTATATAAAAAAAAGTGTAGGCCTCTCTCTGGGGTCTGCACATAGCCACCCCAGTTGGTGAATTGTGTAAAGTAAAACTGTCTATGTGTCTGTTTATGAAAATGAAATACAGTAATGATTTTTAGAAGGTATATAAATAGAATATCAAAATATCATGCAGCTACAGGTTGAAACATTAAACCACGTAAAATCCAGCAGTAATCTGACAGACAAAGCCAGGTATTGAGTACCACAGACACACGATAAATCCCCAGTAGAATATTACGGGATGATTTTTCATTAGTTTCGTAATTTCTCTAGTTTTGAAAAAACCTTATGAAGGGATTCCCCCACGTATTTTACATCAGGGACTTTCCCACAGCACAACATGGTCACTCTGGCTGCCCCTCTGTGGGAAATAACAGCGCCCTTCCCTGGACAAAATGGGAAGAGCAGCAGAGAGGGTCAGACCTGCATGTGGAAACACGTTTGGTGACAAATCTGTCCAGGGTTGAACTTCTTCTCACAGTGGGCGTTGACTGGAAGCAGCTCACCTATAGTTTACCTAGATAGAAGAAGTGAAATCTGATCTCGGGTGTTGGAAGGAGGAGCAACACACAACACAAATCACTTCAGTTTTCCTGGAACCTTCTCCAGTGAGGGAAGTAGCTACTGTACTACGGTCTTGTTGTGTGACAAAAACTCTTAATATTTTACCTACAATCAGAGGAGAACTTGCATGGATTTTTGCATCCAATCTGAAAAGTCACGATGCCAAGTTTAGGACCAAAGAAAAAAGACAACTTGTCCAGGATGGCGGACTTACCACAGGTAAGATTTCAGCTTGTTTAGTGCACTCTCAGATAAGAAAATAGCATAACTGCATCACTTAGTATTGGTCTTCTTTAATAGAAGTGTCATGCTGCAACTCGCAATGAATTTATAGTGCTTCTGTAGATGATAAGAGCAACAGAAGAATTATCAGCTTATATAGCTTTGCTTCAGAGCCACACTCCTCTTACTTTCAGTGACTGTTGTGCAACAAGATGAGACTAACCTGTGGTCTCTCTACTGCTGGGGAGTATCAACGCCTGTTTTACTTCCTCAATTCAGTCTGACTTCCCCTTGTGTCCCACAAGATATATTTACTTAGAAATATAACAGACAATGAGTGATTGATGACTGATTTGATGTTCCCCTTAACACTATTGGTTCTGATGCAGGTGTTGATTGCATTATACAGCCTAGTGGTTCCTCCTCAGGTGCCAATGAGTGATCAGATCTGATACATGCTGCCCTCTCTGATTTGGAATCTGTCGGTTTCATCTATTTTTTTTTATTGGGGAAACATGCATATCACAGGACATAGCAAAGGAGCACTTGAATGACATTTATTTTCAATAAAATGTGAATGCTGACCACCCGTGTGAGGCCCTGAGAAGGTCTAAAGAAGGTCCAAAGATCTGAAAAGTCACGTATATTTTGACTGTAAAGGCTCATGTACACCTGGCAAGAGAAGAGAGAATTCCGGCACACTGTCCTTTTACTTGTAATAAACTTTATTGATACATTTTGATCCTTAGACCTTTGGATCAAAACATTTTAATAATAAATAGTAATAAACTAATAAAGTAATAAAGTTTATTACAAGGAAAAACACAGTGATGCCAGTGAATCTTCTCTTCTCAAGTCATGTCTATTTGCCAAAAAGCAAGGCAAGATTCAAGTGGTGGGTTTTGGTCTGGAGCGTAGTATGTCTGGAGTTTGACATGACATTGTCTCCCATACACAGAGGGGGGAAAGGGTGAACAGCATGTAGTCGGCAACATGAGCCCAAAATGGTTCAGTTGGACAAAATAGTTATACAAATTTTAAAAACAAAAACAAACAAACAAACAAAAAAACTCCATGCACATAATTTATCTTCTCCTTCTTGGTTGTTGCTTCTGTTCAGCTGAGCAACGAGATGCAGCTGAGCATCATGAACATGGTGAAGAGCGGAGAGCTGTCCATCGAGGACGCTCTGAGCCTGGCCAGGAAGGACCAACATCAAAGCCAGGCTGAGGAGGTAACTGCTATACCTGCCTGTGAAGATGCTGTGTGCACGGGGTTTTGTCTGCAGGGCGTTTTGTTTGACCATCTAAATATTTGTGGATCTTCACGTTATTCTCTTGAGGAGTTTGCCTTGAGGAGGAACATACGTTTTGATATGTTGATATGTTCACACACTATCAGTACTTGTATCAAAAGTCAGAGTGAAAAGTACCTTATGCAAGATTAGATCATTAGATTGTTATGTAAAAACAAAGCTAACAGTGTTATTATAAGGCCACCATGCAGCAGGTCTGGATTAAGAAAAAATATTTCACAAAAATATTTTGATTGGAGTTAGGTCATGTGAGGACATCCAACACACATTTAGAAGATCAGTGTAAAAGACAGCTGTCATATTTGTGCCACACACACCTTGAAAATGAGTCTTAGAGATTTGTACTTTGCATTCTCCCCTAAGCCTAATAATAACAACAGAGCAACCCTATCATCACAAATCGCTAACCAAGCTATTTACATTGGGTGTATGCATGCACACAGTGAGCAGTGTAATTTCTACCCATCTAGTGCAAAATACATTTGTCATTGTGGCTAACTAAAAATGTAATTATTCAATAAGCTGGTGAAAACCTCATACGGCTCTGTCCTCTACAGCAGTGGTTCCCAACCACCGGGCCGCGGACCGGTACCGGGCCGCAACGCATTTGGTACTGGGCCCAGCCCAAAAAAACAAAAAACAAAAAAACATTAAATTATTTTTTTTACAAACTACAAACATAAATAAACGTCAACTTGAAACTATGTTTCAACTACCGCACAGCCTATAATATTATAGCCTATGTTTATTAAAAAAAATAAAATAATAATAATAATATTATTATTAAAATTGACAACCGGTCCGCAACTTTTTTTCCATCTATCTACCGGTCCTTAATTGGCACAAAAAAGTTTGGGAACCCCTGCTCTACAGTACAGTCCTTCTGTCCTGTGCTACCTGCTTCACCTCCTTACACTCTGTGGTGTTAACATGCTGTCCATCCTGACAGATCAGTCTCATGTAGACGCTTTGATTCACCCCAAAGATATTTTTAGGAAGGAATGTGGTACAGTAGCCACTGGCAGGTAAGTCCTGTTCCACGCCCTAGCAGGAAACGACGAGAAAATGGAATGAATGAAATTTAAATACTGACCCAGTGTAGCAAAACAAAAATAAGAATTATTTTTGCCCCCACTGTCTAAAAACTGGGGGCATATTACACAATTGTGGGCACTTAAAAAATAGTAATGAATGCATAACGTTGCTAAAGCGTAGTGTTTTGACCAACAGCTTGGTTTGTGTGAGTGTGTTCTTCTTCGTCTTCTTCTGGCAAACAGCTTGCAGCTGTGTGTCAGAGATGGAAATTAAATTAATTTAATGAAAAGAAAATTATTAAAATATTGGGTCAATTTCTGCCCCTAGATCACGGTTTTTAGGGGGCATTCTGAGATTTCTCGGGGCATTTTTGCCCTTGCCCCTGGCTAAATTCCTACACTGCACTGTCCTAGGTATGGATAACACATCCTTGACCTCGTCAATGCTGCTAGATGTTGTTCAGTAGAATGCATTAATCCCATTGGGTATTCATGTCTGCTAGTGAGGTTTCTCTGGGCTGTTGTTGCAGGAAGAGCAATCGCAGTACAACTTCAGTGTTCACAAGCACGGACGCTACAGGTGGCAGAAACGGGTTCTTCAGGTGAGCGTTTTGCAATCACGTTTTACCGCGCTGCTGTGTGTAGGTTGAATTGACCTGAGCACTCGAGTGCATCGTCTCAAATAACCATCTTGTACATCCAGCTCGACTTCAAGACCAAACTGCTGTGCAGCATCGAGAAAGGCATCGTCAAGCGTCAACTCCCCTTCTCACGTGTCAAGAGTTGTGACGAGGGGAGTGGCGCCAGGTTCTCCATCTCCTTTAAGGAGCACCACGACTACGAGTTGGAGGCCACCTCACAGGAGGACAAACACAAGGTGAGTTTATACTCGAACAGTAAAAAGGTCTCTTGTAAAAGTAAATCAACAATATTATGGAAAAGTTAGGGGGGTCCGGGTAGTGTAGCGGTAGATTCCCTGCCTACCAACATGAGGGTCGCAGGTTCGCGCCCCCGTGTTACCTCCATACGGCCATGATTGGCTGTGTCTGCGGGTGGGAAGCCGGAATGAGGCTATGTGTCCTGGTCGCTGCGCCAGCGCCTCCTCTGGTCGGTCGGGGGCGCCTGTTCGGGGCGGATGGGAACCGGTGGGAATAGCGTGATCCTCCCACGTGCTACGTCCTGCCACTGAAGCTCCCCGCTGTCGGGTGAAAAGAAGTGGCTGGCAACTGCACATGTATCGGAGGTAGAGTTCTCAGTTTCAGAAACCTGGGCGTCATTTTCGACCAAGCAATGCACCTGGACATGCATGTCAAATCCCTCACCCGCACCTGTTTCTTTCACCTTAGAAATATTGCAAAACTCCGGTCCATCATATCACACACCGAACTGGAAATGTCTGTACGTGCTTTCATCTCATCCAGACTTGATTACTGTAATTCACTGTTCACCTGCCTCAACAAATCATCTGTCAACCAACTCCAGTTCATTCAAAACGCCGCTGCCAGACTGCTCACTAAGTCAAAAAAAATCATGTCACATCACCCCCATCCTTGCCGCCCTGCACTGGCTCCCTGTACGCTTCAGAATACACTTCAAACTCCTCATTTTCACTCACAGAGCCCTCCATGGTCACGCCCCCTCCTACATCTCAGACCTCATCCTCCCATTACTCCTCCAGCCGGTCACTGAGGTCATCTGACCAGGTGCTCCTGGTCCCTAGGACCAGACTCAAAACAAAAGGGGACCGAGCCTTTGGGGTAACGGCCCCTGGGCTCTGGAATGCCCTCCCCCTGACCCCCTGACCCCTCCCCCTGGCCCTGCCAACCGTCCCAACTGAAAGCCTTTTTAAAAAACAACTCAAGACTCACTTCTACAGACAGGCTTTTGGCAATCTATAATTCAATCACTGCTTTTACTTTTTTATTTGTCGTATCTGTTGTTTTATCCCATGCTTTTATTTTACCTCGCTGGTTTTTTTAAACTGATTATCTTATTGCGCTGTATTGTTTTGTCTTGCCTTGCTTTTCCTACCTATGTAAAGCACTCTGTGCATTTGTGCTGTGAAGGGCGCTATATAAATAAAGTTTTACTTACTTACTTACTCAAGTAATTTGGTGGAACTCTGTAGGGACTGAATATGCCGTTGGTTATAGGGGTTGTCGCCGTTGACTGAGACTTTCTGGTCATTTCATGTTTCTGTGTACTGTAGATCATGCAGCTGGTGAACCAGATCATCTATGGGAACATATATAGTGACCCTGCAGGGGGCGACGCAGAGACACACCCGACGTCTCCAGGATCCAAGAGCCTTCGGGAAGGCGTCTTGCTGCTGCACAGAGGCGGCTTGGCTTCATTCAAATGGGTGAAGTATGGACGTTTCCTTATTACAATTCAATTGAATTCAATTGAATTCAATTGAATTCAATTCAAAATTCTGTATTAGTCAGGTCCTGTGAATTGGGCATACATTTCGCTCAAAGTATTGTTCAAGTTCCATTTGTGTTCCAGGTACGAGGTCCAGCTCCACCCGGACCAGGTGACCCTGACCCGCCTCAGGCAGCGAGAGCCCCCCTCCGGCCCTGAGGCGCCACCCACGTCGCACCATCGTCAATCCATGCCCATCGTCATTCACCTGTCGGACGGCGACACCAGCGTGGAGACCTCTCACGGCCGCGACACCTTCACTCTGGTCACCCACAGAAACGAGTACAAGTGAGTAACGATACAGACCCTTTTCACGGGGGCCATTTTGTGTTTCGAAAAAGGCAGAATAAACACAGGTGCAAGCAAAACACTAATTAGTAGGGGTGTCACGATACACTCAATACGATACGATACACGATATTGGGTTCACGATAACGATACGATACAATATTTTAACAATATTTTTTTGCGATCGATTTGTAAGTTGAGGGGGCATCCTCCATGCTAATTTGAGTAATTTCACCATTTTCATCCTCCATGTCTGTAATGTCCCTCGTCTGTTCAAACCTATATTTACAGTCTATGGTTCAAACAACGCAATGAAAAGGATCAATCAGATGCAGATCAGTGCCACCATGTTCAGCTTCTTTTTCTCGCGATATGAGATTTAATCTCAACGATACATATTGTCACGTTTTGATATCACGATATATTGTGGGACGATATATTGTGACATCCCTACTAATTAGGGTTTCCAAATTCCAATCACGGACGTTTGAAACCCTCGTTAGTGTTTCACTTGCACCTGCGTTTACCCTGCCTTTTTGACATAAAATGGCCCCCGTGAGAAGGCTCTATTAGGACGTGGTGGAGTGGAGGCTGTGGGAAACGCCGTGGTTAATGGGTTTTTCTCGAGAACATCTGCTGTTTTGATCTGATCATTTGTCAACAGTCTTTAAATCAAATTATTTTTGCCATCCGTACGGTTTTATTGTAACTGATATGCACAGTGCAACCTGGTTTCTGTTTGAGTGATAATGTCATAAATAGAGGCCTAATAAGGGAAGTGATGTTGATGTATTTATTTATTGCAGCTTCCGGGTGCCCGTCACTGATCAAACACGGGGCTCTGAGGCGATCCAGAAGGAGCGGGATGCTTGGGTCAAGGCCATCGACAAACTGTGCCTGGACTGGAAGAGGAAGTCCCATGCGGAAAACATATACGCGGAACCAAAATCACTCCGGATCGCCAAAGAGACCCAGGACACGCCGTCAGCAGGAGGAGGACAAGCTGATGATACAGCTCTCAAGTCGATTGGTGGGTCTTGTTCACCGGGGGCCAATGGGAACGAGAGTGACATATATGCGACGCCAAAATCTCTACGAATCGCCGAAGACACCGAGGACACGCAGTCAGCAGCAGGAGGACGAGGCGATACAGCTCTCGAGTCGAGTGGTGGGTCCGGTTCACCAGGTGCCAGTGTGAACCAGAGTGATCCTCCAGCTGATCGTGCGAACGCAGATCCCATCTCCCCCGGCGGTAAACGTTTATCAGCGGTCTGGTGTCGTCCCTCAGCAGCCGACGAGGCGAAGCCGCCCGTGCCGAGACCGCGCACCTTCGAGAGGCCTGCAGCCGCTCACGTTCTCGGGCCGCCCACTGCGCCCAAATCCCCCGGCCCCTCACCGACTGCTCCCACCGCCTTGCCCTTGCCCTCCTACGCCCCCGCCTCCCCCGCACCTGCCCTCCCTGCCCGCACACCCTGCTCCCCTGTCCCCTCATCCATCTACGATGTCCCCTCACCGTCTACCAGAGTCCCACCCTCTCCGGCTCCACACACGCTCTCCTCAGCCCAGACGGTTCCTCCTCCTCCACCCAGGATCCCAATCCCTCCGCCTTTACCTCCACCTTTGCCCGTCAACGTAGAGCCACAACAACCGCGCACCAAGGCCTTCCACTGGGACGTAGTTGCCTCAGATAAGGTATGTTTGTTCATGTTTTATGCATCAGAAGACAACTACTACATTCACCACATATTCAGAAGAAAGTTTACAAATGGCCACATTAAGGATGGATTTATTCATATCTGTTGAGGATTTTTTGTTTGTGTATTGGCAGGTAAATGCAAATACAGATCAGGTCACTTTTCAGTGTGGTTTCACTTCATTATTTCTTGTTATGGCATCGTTGTCGGGAACTATTCCTTGTTTGTCTCTTGTCATTAGTTTAGTTCTCGCCAATGTGAACATTGATTTCCACACCAAATAGATTTGTCCCGATACCAATTTCATTTTGTCTCTTGGCAGATTGCGAAGTCATTTTGGACGCGAGGAGGCGGAGGAAGTGCCAGGAGGATTCAAATTGACACGTCACGCTTGTACGAGCAATTTGCTGTGCAGGAGTTGGGAACGTTCGGCGTGATCGAGTCGAGTAACACCCAGCATATCATGCTCAACCAGAAGATCGCACACAACTTCAGTGAGTAACAGTGCATGAGTGAGTGCTGAAGTGAACATACATACATAATAACACACATACAACATACATACATACATACATACTTGATGTTGTTTACTACTACAACAGACAGCTTTCGGTATTTTATGGTCAAGGCTTTCTTACCAAAATCACAACATAATAACACAAATGTTTGTGTTATAATGAAAAAGCATGCTGGGCGTCCGGGTAGTGCAGCAGTAGATTCCCTGCCTACCAACACGAGGGTCGCGGGTTCAAGCCCCCGTGTTTCCCTCCGGCTTGGTCAGGCGTCCATATGGGGTCGCTGCACTAGATCCTCCTCTGGTCAGTCAGGACTGCCTGTTCGGGGGGGGAGGGGAACTGGGGGGAGGAATAGCGTGATCCTCCCACTTGCTATGTCCTCCTGGTGATTCTCCTCGTTGTCGGGTTGAAAAGAAGCGGCTGGCGACTGCACATGTATCGGAGGAAGCATGTGCTAGTCTACAACTCTCCCCAGATCGGCAGAGGGGGTGGAGCAATTAACGAGCGGGACAGCAGAGGGGGGATTGGCCAAGTACAAGTGGGGAGGAAATGTGAGAGAAATCCCGGAGGGGAAAAGAAAGTAGATAATGAAAAAGTGTGCTTCCAAATTAAGTGAAATAATTGAGCGTACTCTTACAATGAATGAGAATCGTGGTGTCAAATGAGTTCAGACTTTTCAGCCACCAGAGGGCAGCACCACATAGAAAGAACGCTACAGATTTCTGCAGAGGCAGTGTTAAAAACAGACTCTTTTATTTTCTGAAGTTAGACTTTAATCGTCCATTTAAGAGGAAGTGGAGGAAGGGAAGTGCCTATAAATAACGCCATTTCATTCCTTCTTTGGCTGATAGCCGTGGCTGTAATGATGCCACGCTTGGTTGTAAAACAGAAAGGATTTTTCCTCCTATGCGTCTGCAGGGGGCAGTGTGTCGCTAATAAGTCTGTCCCCATATCTGCCTGCCCAGGCAATCTGCAGAGGAGCTATTGTGAAGTGGAACGTAGCCTGCCTGCTCCTCATCTAATAGCTTTTCACTTTTGATGAAGGGAATTGTACGAGTCGTTGCATATTTCAAAAGCCAAGCCGAGGGAGAACATTTCAGAAACTTTCTCTCGTATAGGTCTTCCAAGTGGCACAGAAACTGTGAAGCGATACAGATATCTCTGAATGATGTGGCGCCGGGCTGCTAAATGGAATCAGTGCAAGCGGGCAGACTGGCAACATAATTAGAGAGCGCATATTCATCAAATATGGAGAGGTATCTCTCTCTGTGCGTCAACGACGACAGCGACTTCCTGTCTGATACAGGAGACCCCCGAGCGCTCCGAGTTGACTCCGCTCTGAAACGTTGGTTCTGCCAGGAATAAGAACACAGTGATGACAACCTTCAGGAGACCCACGGCCCTGTATCTTTCCCGCCATAAGCTTTAGAGCAGGGGTGCCAAATAGGTAGATGTAGTGTCCTCTAGAGCAGTGGTTCTCAAATGGGGGTCCGGGGACCCCCAGGGGTCCTTGGGGGGGTTCCAGGGGGTCCCCAGCCAAAAAAGGGGGGTCATTTATTTTCGCTATAATTCCATTCATAAGTAACACAATGACTATTTTGGTCATGGGTTTTATACACTTTCTGTAATAAAACATCTAAAAGCATCAATCTTATTATCATATGGGGGACCGTGTGACAAAATCCTATCAAATGGGGGTCCATGGTCTAATCTTTGTCAGTTTAGGGGTGCTTCATGTGAAGAAAATTGAGAACCACTGCTCTAGAGAGAGAGTGGCGTCAGCGGAGGATGAAAATGCGTGACTCATTACCAATGAACAGCCAGGAAGGGGTCTCGCGCTACTTTTGAATGCTAAAATAAAGCTGATAATGTACAATTTGATAAAAAAAAAAAAAAAAAAAAAAACTTTCAAAGGACAACACAAACGGTCTATTTTGCTGCAACTTGACAGTGCTGCTTAATGCAGAACCTTACTTCCTGGAACAGCCATGTGATTGGCTTACGATGGATGGTGAAAAGCAATGTGATAGGCTTACAATGGAGGTGTGTGGGGTGAGAGGTGATGTGACGCTATGCTATTGGATAAAAGAGACCAGGCGGCAAACAACTGCCAGGAAGCCAGGAAGTTGGCAGGTTTATTTGAGCGTGTGAGCAGATGTGAAGGCATGGAGTGAACTGAGCAAGTGTAGAGTGCAGATGATAGTCCTCCTGACTGAAACTCCGTTAGACTACATATCTACAGTATTTAACATGATAACATGATTAAATAATGTTAAATAAATAATATAATACCTACTTGGGGGGACATGGGGGAAAGAAGTAGCTCGCGACTAGTTTTTATTTTTTGTAAGTAACTCTCACCCTAAAAAAGTTTGGGCAACCCTGCTTTTTAGAGTAAGTTAGAGGCTCGAGGGACTAGTCTCCTGGCTTTGAAGGAAGTTCAAACCGATCAGAGTCTTTGTCGTGTAATCAGGCAGAATCACACCAGATGTGGACTGAAGCTAGATTTGAAGCCAGATTCTGTCTGTTTACACAACAAAAAGAACTCCCCCTGGATGGAGCGCTCATTCAAGAAGAAAAGAAAACCGGTTCTTTCTTTCTTTCTTTCTTTCTTTCTTTCTTTCTTTCTTTCTGTCTGTCTCGCTCTCTCCCTCCTTTTTTCTGTCACTTTCTTCCATCACACCCCCATGCGCGCGCACGAGCACGAGCGCACACACACACACATACACACACACACACATACACACACACACACACACACACACACACACACACACACACACACACACGCACACACACACACACACACACACACACACACACACACACACACACACACACACACACACACACCCCTTGGGCTTGTTTGCATGTTTATCATCACAAAGCCGTATAATTCTGAGCTGTTTATTCAACTCGTATCTCATCGTTTGTCACACTATTTATCCATCCCATAATGCACTGGGAGTAAAAGGCTTGCATTGTTTTGACAAAGACAGAGATGGCTCAGTAGATATTCAGACTCCCATCAGATATAATCGCCTATAACAAGTGTGTGTGATCAATAATTAACGACTCATCTCATAACCGATTTTGAGCATCAGGCTGGCACTGGTATTGGGAGCGACGTTAAGTACATAGTAAAGTGGTGCGTGTAGTTTCACAGCGAGGCAGATGGACTCAGACAGCAGAACCGGCTGGTTCTGTTGCTGTAAGTAAGAGTAGTTTCCTCTGGCGGTGAACTTGTGGGCGAGCCAAGCGAGCACACCAATGGCTCTCAATGCTACATCAGCGCTCCACCCATCCATGTACTGTAGCCTTATTATTTACAGTATCGTAAGTGTAGTGTAGTGTAGTGTAGTGTATCGTATCGTATTGTATCGTATCGTATTGTATAAATGGTAAAATGGCCTACATTTATATAGCGATTTTATCCAAAGCGCTTTACAGTCAGTAGGTACATTCACCCATTCATACACCGATGGGCGGCAGGCTACCACGCAGGGTGCTGGCACAGCCATCGGGAGGAATTTGGGGTTCAGTATCTGGCCCAAGGACACTTCAACGACATACAGACTGGAGGAGGCGGGAATCGAACCACCGACCTCTTTTATCCAAAGCGATTAGTGGACGACCCACTCTACCTCCTGAGCTACAGTGTCATATCGTATCGTATTGTATCGTATCGTATCGTATCGTATCGTATCGTATCGTATCGTATCGTATCATATCGTATCGTATCGTATCGTATCGTAACTCTAGCTATTTTCACACATGAACTCCGGATCAGGTGAGGGTTGCCCCCCACTGAGCCTGCCCCGGATGATACGTGAAGTGTACCCTTTCAGACATGAGGCATGTTGCTTTCACACATGAGTAGCACCTCCGCAGAGTTTGTAAAGTAGAGAGGGGGCGGGGGCGGGGGAATTTGGGCATGACCACACGAGTTGTGAAAACGAAAAATACATAATGGGCAATAACTGCCTAACATTCACGGCATATAATCGTTTGCGCATAACGTTAGTAAGTAATTAATTAAACAACCCTACAACTCACGCCCAGATGCATCGATTTCCTCGAGTCGCAAGCACTACAAACAAAACAGGTCTTTGCTATGTTCAGTCCTAAAATGCATCCAACCTACTAGAATTATACAGAATACAGGAAGCTAGACGTTTTTACCTTCAAAATAAAATAAATGTTGTATTACTTAGTAACAAAAAATCAGAATGTCGACTCACTACGGGTTAAAATTGACTTTTCGAAGGGAGCAGATATTCTTCCAGTTTATCTTCGTTCTGTATCTTTCGAAACACACACAAAAAACATTACACGTGCATTTACTTTATTTAATTGCCATTATTGCGAAGGTTATACCCGGAAGTTTTCGTTTTATACTGCCTGACTTGACGCTACTTGGAATTTGCGGTTCTGCCATTGAATCTTCACAAACGCTGTGTACACGTTAAATCAAAGACATGAACGCAACCAGATCCAGATACCCTACCCGATGTCCAATACTGGGAAGCGGGACGACCCTCGCGTCCAAAAATGCTTATTAAATGTGTGTGCTGTGCGAAGCAGACATGAAATCAGATCAGAGCCATGAGCCTTTCAATCCAGCAATCCAGCAACATGTTGGCTGTCGCACACGGAGCAGGTTTGAGCTGGCATGTGTTTTTTGCTCGCTCATTCACATCGACTATTTATATAATAATAATCTGTCGCGATGTCTCTGTCCTCATGCACTCACGAGCTGACTACTTCACGGAGCTCTGGAGGGGGGGGGGGACAAACCGCCCCTGTGTGTACCCTGAGCCCAAGACTTCCCTCCGGCTAGGAAGAGGCTCCGCGGGAGCGCGCATGAGCCACATGCACACATTCACACATGACAGCCATCCGCATAGCCTCTAGATAACTCCTGAATTCCAAACATGTGTGAAAGCAGCTTAAGTGCGGTATAGGAATGCAGAGTGACCTTGGGCAATTATAGTGCATTCTTTTGGATAATAGCTGGACTTTGCACTGTGTGTGTGTGTGTGTGTGTGTGTGTGTGTGTGTGTGTGTGTGTGTGTGTGTGTGTGTGTGTGTGTGTGTGTGTGTGTGTGTGTGTGTGTGTGTGTGTGTGTGGGTAGTTTGGGGAGGTTGATGGTGGGTGCACACATCATTCTATGTTTAAATCAGTATTGCTTAGAGTGAATATGCTTGTCTTCCCATATGAGTGGAATGTCTCCACACATAATGGCTTCTCTTATACAGTATGTTGCCCCCTCTCTCTTCTTCTGAACAGGTCTGAGTTGCAGTCTTGCATGATGCTGCTGGTGGGCGCCTGTTTAAAATATGTCTCTAATTAATATGGTTGTTTACCACGAGGGCATGCTGCTTAATCCAGCCTGTGTAGAGACTGAGACTGATCCAGTTTATCTAATGAGGGAGAATGTCTGACTTTGTAATTAAAAGGACACCTGTGGCTCCCTGAGCCCAGCGGGGGGCGCTCTCTCCATCGCCACAGTATAATTCGTCGGCGCAATGGCCAGTTTGTCCGAGAGCCAATCAACAAAGGGCTCGATTTGCACTCGTGGCTGATTTTTTTTTTTTGGGTCCGAGTTAAGATGAGACAGCCGATCCCTTTCTCTGGAGGACGTCGGTGTGCGTGTGCGTGTGTGTGTGTGTGTGTGTGTGTGTGCGTGCGTGTGTGTGTGTGTGTGTGTAATCACAATGTTGTGAGTGGAATTTGAATATTGTCTTCCCTCCTTTGAAAATATGTGAAGATGTGAAAGCGTCAGCTGGCCCTCAGGAGGGAAATACGTCTCCGTTCTTTTGCTTCAAGGAATTAGAGAGATGCCGTGGTTAAAGACCTGTACCCCTAAAACTGTTTTATTAACATGCTTATTTTATCTGCTTTGTCATGACTGGATTTTCAATTAGTTTGATCATCACTTCAATCCAGCAATAGAAAACAATACGACTCCCTGCTGAAGCCAGTGGCTCGTTCGCACGTGCAGCGTTTTCAGAAAGCGTTTTCGTGGGTCGAAGGTCAGGGGAGGGGAAAATATTTGCCGTGACTTGACCTTGTGCCGGCGGCAAGGAGGAAAATACTTTCAACAATAACACACAACAACAGAAGCAAGAACACAATGAAGAAGACAGCCATAAGCAACAGAATGGGTGCGAATCGTAATGCAAGTTAGTCCGCTGTTAGACAACCTTACAAACAAAACAAAAGAAAGTTGGACTCTTGAACAATACTGCCAGAGATGATCCTTGAAATGTGTGCCACCCAATCAAGGCCTGATTCTCTGTCACAAGTATTTCATAGTGTTTACTTGATCAGATTCTTGTAGCAGCCTCCCTCCTTGTGAGTTGCGCTTGTCACAGCTCCTGCATATGCAGGAGAAAACAAAAAATGGCGAAACAAAGAATTCACATCACTTTTGATTTTGATGGAAAATGCAAATGGATGCATCCCCCCTTAGGCTCTCTGAGGCATAAAGTAATTAAGCAAAGTACCTTTTGTCTCCGGGAATACTTTTGGAGTCATTTCACCGCCGGCTGAGGAGACTCTCTGTCAGGAGGAGAGCTTTCATGTACCTTCATGTAGACATGAGTGAGTTGATTTCTCTTTGTAATCTATTCTTTCGGCAGATATCTTCCTCAAAAGTTTCCCAGTGCGACCGGGAGAGCTGAAGGACAAACTGTTCATCGTTAATGAGGTTGATGGAGGCCTGTCTGACGAGCAGATCACCTCCCTCAGGAGGTAGGATGATGACACTCTGCCAAAATACACCATCATGATTTTGGATTCATTCCTTACAGAGACACAATAGCGGTTGACAGGTGAATATGATTTTCGGCTTGTGTCCACGGTAGGCTAGTGTGTGTGGAGACGAAAGCTTGTACATGGGCGTCCTGCCTATACAACACGAGGGTCACAGGTTCGAGCCCCCGTGTTACCTCCGGCTTGGTCAGGCGTCCGTACAGGCACGTGTATTTGGACGTGTCTGCGGGTGGGAAGCGGGAGGGGAACTGGGGGGACTAGTGTAGGCTAATCCTCCCATGCACTACCGGTCCTGCCGGTGAAGCTCCTCGCTGTCAGGTGAAAAGAAGCGGTTGGTGACCGCACATGTATCGGAGGAAGCATGTGCTAGTCTACAACTCTCCCCACAACGACCACGACACCCTAGCAGTAGCATGTTGGACCTTATGGGGAAAAGTGAATGGGGTTTTAGAATGGAGATTTCACTCAAATGCATAAAATAAGGTCTATATGGTTAACAATCCCTTACAGAAAAAAACACATGAGGTTCACAATGTGTCCGTCATGTTTCACCACATGTGTCGACATGTGGTGAACATGTGGACACATGTTAAATTTCACATGTGAAAACATGTGGAACACATGTCAAACCCATGGGAAGCTTGTGGTTTTGGAACATTTTCACATGTGGAAAAACTGCATGTTGCCACATGTTGTATAGCAACATGTTTTCCACATGTGGCAAACAACATTTACATGGGTTTCACATGTAATCACATAGGTTTCACATGTAATCACATGGGAATCAGAATCAGAATCAGAATCACTTTTATTGCCACAGTATGCAAGTTACATACGAGGAATTTGTCTTAGTGTCTGTATGCAGCGTAGCGGTCACATCAATATACAGAGATAAGAAGTAGGAAGATAACTAAAGACAATCACAAAGTTGCAAGTGCAATCAAATCGAGTAAATATTGCAGCAAACAAGACTTATGACAGTCTGGAACCAGAAAGGTCACTGTCATTCTGATCCTAAACATCAGAACCTTTTACAGAGCACCATTACTTATCAAACTTTCATCTCGGGGTTATTTGCGGAGATGGAAACTATTGACTTCGCCCTGACTGAAAGTGGGCGAAATTGCGTTCCGATTCTTACCCTGCGTTTTACTCGGTGGCTTTAGAGGCTGACCTCCTGAAAGGGGTGGGTGATCTAATGTACCTCGTGGAGGGAATATATTTATTCAGTGAAAACGTAATATATATTTTAATATGCCGTAGCATGGCGTGGGGGGAGGGGCCTGAGGAAGACAATCTCGAAAGAACGACTCCCAACAGGGAGCTGCAATATTAATGTTTGGCGCTACTCTACTGGCACATCGCCCGGCTCATAAATGAGTGAGTTGTCTTTGGTTTTGGGCGGGTGGGAATGCACTAAGATGACAGAGGAGCAGGGTTCAAATACAGTGCAAGTACAGTGAGTGGCTTCTCCCATCAGCTGCTTTATAGAAACTGACGCGGGTTAACCCCTAACCATCAAGGCTACTTGGCTTTTTAATCACTTGCCTTTCTCCCGGGCCACTGGAAATCAATGGAACAGTTAGTATGCCTCACTCCAAGGCACTATAACAGGGATACTCAACTTGCTTTGCCCGAGGGCCACTTTCGTGAAATGATAGAAGGCCAGGGGCCAGTTAATAAACAAACAATATACATTTTTCTGTAGCGGATTGTAGGTTTTTGAGGTGTCAGCCGGAGTTTAGTCTGACAACGTTGTGCACACCGGATAGTTAGTTAGGTTAAGTTAGTTAGGTTTAAGTACATACATAAGTGCCTGGGTAGCAAGCAGACGGCGGTATTTGACAATTGAGCAGCTAACTCATAGATTATTGAAAGATATTCCATATTCCAGACTGAAATGCTATAACAGAAGTGGAGTATTGGCCAGAATGACATGAACATTTGGACACTTATTCAGCGGGTATCCTGCATGTTGCGTTCAGGTGCACTGTAAATTATATTTTGCAATTCCATCGCGGGCCACACAGGGGGCGCCCGCGGGCCGCATGTGGTCCGCGGGCCGCACGTTGAGTATCACTGCACTATAAGCTAGTGTGGTATAGCATAAAAGGAGGAGGGGGGTCAGAATGGAAAACTGTGTGTGGGGAGAAATGAAAAGCACATCCCCAAAAGTGTTACTTTCTATAATGTGGTTATGATCGAAACTAAACAGAGACCCGCAGAAACCAAAGCAGAGTATAAGCAGCTTAATGTATATTATGAATGCAATGATTTTACACTACAGCCTATTGGATTTATGCTCGTGGCTTTGAAATGAAAGCAAAGCAGAAAACCCACCCGCAAACTCCAATGAGTAATGAAGACTGTCGCGGGTTTGAGGAGGCCTTATATCACAACATGCACTCTCTCCCCGCTTCGTGATGAAATATCCACTATGAATCTATCTAACGGGAACTGTCTGTGACTATATGATATATAACTATTGTGTTTGTCTTTTATGTTGCAGGTATGTTCCCACCCTGGATGACGTGGAAATGTATAAATCGCACAAGGGACCCGTGGCTGAACTGCACATTGTGGACCAGTACATGATGGAGGTATACAGTTTGTATTGTATTAGCAAGGAAAAACGACGACATTGGGTCGATTTTCAACAGGGTTAAAATGACCTGATGTTTTTACGAATGCGACCTTTCGCGGTCGTGTGAGTGAAGTGCATGCTGGTGCGGTCGGCGCATACGCCAGAGTCGGGGGCGCTGTAACCAGGAAGCAGCGGCGAGCTCTGGCGAGCTCTTTAACGTAACGACAGTCCGTTAACGTCCTCGTCTTTCAACTTGAGACCCGGTTCGCCTCCCGACGTGTTAATTCTTTTTTTAAATTATTTCTGATTTTGCCCCCATTTTCTCCCCCAATTGTACTTGGCCAATTTCCCCCCCTCGCTGCTCCACCCCCTCTGCTGATCTGGGGAGAGCCGTAAACTAGCACCAGCACTAGCACTTTCGTTAGCATGCCCCCTAGAACTAATGCAGTAAAAAAAGACTGATTTATATAGAGCCTTTTCCTTATGGAACACACTTCGGGGGTATGGTGGCGCAGTCGGTAGCGCTGTCGCCTCACAGCTAGAAGGTCCTGAGTTTGATTCTCGCCTGGGACACTGTGGGCGCTGGAGTTGTGACGCCGCCATATCTTCAGTGCCTACTGCCCAGGTGGGCTATCTCGTCGAAAGGGCCTTTCTGTGTGGAGTTTGCATGTTCTCCCCGTATCCCCCATGGGGTTCCTCCGTACATAACCCCCCACTAAAAACATGCAGAAGATCGTCATCCGACCAGTGACGACAACATCTGAAGTTGGTCCAATGATGGTCCAATGATGGTCCCCGGGCGCTGGAAAGAAAAAGCGACCACTGCTCCTGGCCTGCCCCCTGGAGGAAAGGACAAGCCTGGATGGGTCAAATGCAGAGGACATATTTCACCGGCCACCGTCGGCATGAGTGTGTGTAGTGGCCGCATGCATGTGTTGTAGTGTTCGTGTGACAATAAAGACGGGCTTCCATCTGAAATCGTGTTTTTTTTTTTTTCTCTGGATCTTCGAAACATTCCTGGGTAGATAGAATTTAAGAGACAAGTAAAATCACTAAAGTCCTACCATGGAGCAAGCTAGCAATGGTCGTACCTACCTACCTACCTACCTACCTACCTACCTATTCTTCTGGATGTCTAGTTTCCACCACTGATACCAGTCCAAAAGCTCAGCTCTGGATTAAAAATGTAGCGTGTGAGAGCTTGTCAAAACCAGACCTCTGCCATCTTCTTCCCACAGGGGCCCCCTGGTGGCTGCGGGGGCCCTAAGCAGCTGCTTTTGGTTTGTTAGGGAGGGCCTGATTACTTTTTGAATCATTCAAAAATAGTCTTGCTGAGCCCATTTTGTCTGGGTCACTCTGAATTCAGTTAACATTCACACACTTAGTGAGGAATGACCCTGTTACTGTCTTCAGAGGAAAGGTTATGCAAAAACACACTTATTAATGTGGTATGTTTTGTCCTGCAACTGATACGGTTGAAGGAAAAATGGAATCCACCAGAGAACAAAGTCTTCAGTTTTGCTTGACCCCTGTTTTAATTTCTACAGCATCAGTTAACCACAGCAAACGGCATCAGTTAACCACAGCAAACAGCATCAGTTAACCACAGCAAACAGCATCAGTTAACAACAGCAAACAGCATCAAGTTAATGTAAAAATGTTTTAGAGTAAAAACACATTAAGTGGATTTACTCTTCACTAGAACACAAACTCAATCGGCGCATTTCTGAGAGCATCCTCCTGGCGCGTGTCTCCTCCAGATCGCCCCGCCATCTTGTGGTGTGTCTGTGTTATAACACAAGGTGAATAGCAGCAGATTTTCCAGGAGGCGGGTACACTGCACGCGCACAACTTGCGTGCTTCATATTCATTTTTGAGCAAATGAAACAAAACAAACAAATAAAAGTATTCCCTTCAAGTATTCTATTTTGAAAGAAAATAACTGTATTCAGAATACCACCAATTTCATCTGTAACTGTAATGGTTTACAGTTACTCATATTTTGTATTTTAAATACTGTACTCTCAATAGATGTATTCCGTTACTCCCCAACCCTGTCTATATGCCATTTTGGGAGTAATTATTGGAATTCGACTTATTCTGTTGTTTCGGTATGAGGATGTGTTGTGTATCCTCCCACCGTAGATAGATAAACATTACAATTTCCCCTTGAAGTTGACATATATAACCCTGTAATACATGCAGAATAGTGGTCGGAAAGAACTCACCGCAAATGACAGTTTCCCCTCTCAGCAGCAAAGCTCTTTCTTACCGAGGCTTTGGCTCAATCTGTGTTCACCTGCCTCCTGCTTCACACACTGTGGGCGTAGTGGCGGGCTCCCACCATTCGTGTGGTTATCACCTCTCCCAGCATGCCTGGCGCTCATTTCCCAGCATGCCTGGCACTCATTTGACCCATGTGGTTGGCAGAGAGAGCGGGTAGCAAGGAGACAACCAGCAGGATCAGGCCCACGGTGCTTTTCAGGCATATTTAACACCAGGCACATAAGGCCTATGATAATGAAGAGATGGTGTGAGATGTTCTCTATGGTGAAACACTAACAGCATGTACATAATGCTATGCCCCCGCTCCCACGCACAGGGAACATCAGAGGCTCCTGGAGGCTCCTGCAGTTTAGCTGTACGCCGTCTCCATGCTGCTGAGGAGATAATTCAAAACATTTGTAGTCCTCACGATTCAAGGCTAACGAAAGTGGGTGTGAAAATATTACAGATATAGAGACTGGGATGCTGGGATGCCATAAATTGCAGCTCCTAACGATGATTGCTCACTCCCTCGAGGATTAAAAGTTTGGCAAATTTTTGCCAAATCACCAGTTCTGAAATGGCAGGCGATTATGACTTTACCCGCTGATTTCTCCCCCGTTGTACAGAAGTAGTACTTGTCCAATTCCCCCTGCTGTCCCTCCCTGTCATTGCTCCGCCCCCCCCCTGCCGACTTGGGGAGAGTTGTAGACTAGCACTTGCTCCATCCTCTGTTGGTGACAGAGGATGGGGAAGGTCCTTCCTGGCTGACCTGAAGCACTTTACATTTAATCCAGGCAGCTATGACACGGCAATGCTGTTCATGCCGGTGTCGCAGCAGCGGGTGGAGTTATTGAACTCCACCCCTTTCAGCATAGGTGCTCTGCCGCCAAGGGGCGGAGCCCGATAACTCCACCCCTTCTGTGACACCAGCATGAACAGCAATGCCGTGTCATACCATGATATTAATTTAAGACTGAATAATGACATTACAACAGTCTAATCCTAGTGTTAATTTAAAATGAGACATTCCCCTAAATCTGGCTTCAAACGTCCCAATTTCTTTGCCAGCGACCGACGGGGCCAAAAACCCTGACAGCACCTCTGAATGTAATTATAGGAAGAAGAAGAAGTATAAGGAAATAAAATACAAGAGAAGGAGAACTGAGGAATCTATAGTTGCATTTAGAAATGATTTATTCAATTATAACTGGAATGGAGTCAGAAGCTGATGTTAAAGCATAATGGGTTATTTATTTTTATAGATATATTCAAAGCAACAAGAATAATAATTTAGAAAATCTGTGGATGTCCAAGGGACTACAAAATGCATGTAAAAAAAAGAATGCTCTATATAAGCAATTTATAAAACATAAAACGAAAGAAGCAGAGCTAAAATATAAGAATTACAAAAACAAACAAATGAATATCATACCGGTATTTAAGAAGGATTATTATACCAATGTTGAATGTGGAATTGTTGATCCACTAACACCATTATTTGTCATTCCAAACGGGTACATTCAAGCTAAAACAAGCTGACACATCAATAACAATAACAGTAATAATAATAACAACATTGTTGAAAAATCTTATGTTAGAGTTAGAGAGAGACAGAGGGAAGGGGAGAAAGGGGGAGAGAAGTGGGGGAGGAGAGAGCAGGGAAGGGAGAAGGTGGAGAGGGAGAAAGGTAGGAAGAGCGCAGGGGGAGGGGGAGGAGGAGAGAGAGAAGAACAGACAGGGTACACTGGGGCTGGGCGATACTGTCACGAATAGCCACAGGGGTCAGTTTTGAAACATACTAATGTATATCACAGTTTTGATCATATAAGCAAAGTAAAATTTAGCAATCAAGTTATCATGTATTATAATTACCAGGCGATATGATGCCACTGAATAGACAACAATGGATTAGTCTGACATTTATCGCCCAGCCCTTGGGCATACAACAGCAGTGGCCAAGGCAGAGGCAGAGGTAGCAGCGGCACATTAGAACCGGCAGCAGAGCGGCCAGCCCAAACGAGCAACAGCTCAGACAATCTGGCTACCCTAGCCATTAACCAGAACTAACTAGCACACAAGGAATCTAACTAATCTACAGCCTAATCTGTCCTGACCTACTCTAATCTAATCTAATCTTAGCCTGAACACTATAACGATATGGTAGTTGTTCAGCTGATTAGCCCAATACAAGTGAAGTTGGTCTTACACACCATTATGGCTTCTCTCCAGTGTGAAGGCGTTCATGTCTTGTTAGGTGTCAAAGAGAACGGACGTTGAGGCTACGCCAAACACAAACGGCTGTGAATGAGTTTATGTACTGTTAGGTCATTTGCGCGACTGAAGCTGCCCCCACATTGGTCACAGGAGTATGGCTTCTCTCCAGCGTAAATGCAATGATGTCTTGTTAGGCCACTTGAGTCCCTGAACCTTCTCAGACATAGTTCACAACGGTATGGCTTCTCTCCAGTGTGAATGCGTTGATGTGTTTTTAGGTGACTCGAGTGGCTGAAGCTGCTTCCACATTGGTCACAGGAGTATGGCTTCTCTCCAGTGTGAATACGTTGATGTGTTGTTAGGTTACTTGACTGACTGAAGGTGCTTCCACATTGGTCACAGGAGTATGGCTTCTCTCCAGTGTGAATGCGTTGATGTGTTTTTAGGGTACTTGACTGACTGAAGCTGATTCCACATTGGTCACAGGAGTATGGCTTCTCTCCAGTGTGAATACGTTGATGTGTTTTTAGGACACTTGACTCACTGAATCTGCTTCCACATTGGTCACAGGAGTATGGCTTCTCTCCAGTGTGAATGCGTTGATGTGTTTTTAGGGCATCTAACCGACTGACGCTGCTTCCACATTGGTCACAGGAGTATGGCTTCTCTCCAGTGTGAATGCGTTGATGTGTTTTTAGTTTACTTGAGTGACTGAAGCTGCTTCCACATTGGTCACAGGGGTATGGCTTCTCTCCAGTGTGAATGCGTTGATGTGTTTTTAGTTTACTTGAGTGACTGAAGCTGCTTCCACATTGGTCACAGGGGTATGGCTTCTCTCCAGTGTGAATGCGTTGATGTGTTTTTAGGTTACTTGACTGACTGAAGCTGCTTCCACATTGGTCACAGGAGTATGGCTTCTCTCCAGTGTGAATGCGTTGATGTGTTTTTAGGTTACTTGACTGACTGAAGCTGCTTCCACATTGGTCACAGGGGTATGGCTTCTCTCCAGTGTGAATGCGTTGATGTGTTTTTAGGTTACTTGAGTGACTGAAAGATTTCCCACACTGCAGACAGCGGTGGCATTTTGATCTGTTGGTGTTTCTCTGTTCCATAGAGAAAGATATAAAGGATATAAAGTCATTACTGAGCAATTATTTTATGATATCAAAGCAAATAACAGACATACAGTATCTTGTTACAAGGGCGTAGGGACGGTAGGGATGAGATACCCTGAATTGGTATGGCTGGGGGGGCTGTAGCGACTTGTAGGATAAAGATGAGAATGATCACTCTCTTCTGCAGCCTACCAGTCGACATGGAGGGCTTTTAGTAAAACAGCCTACCAGTCGATGGCTTTTAAATACGCACCAAAAACAATGAACCCAGGGGGGACTTGAAACTTGTGTAAGTGGCAGTAAAGCAGCGATAGAGAGGTCTTGTGACAGGTAATGTTAAGCTTATTATATCTATGTACCATAATGTCAACTTGATTAGCTAGTAGCTACGATAGCTCATGTGTGTGACAGCTTGTGCGGATGTCTCATCTCTCCCGATGCGTCCTATAAAACAGCCTTAAACCTACTGATCACAGAGCAGTCAATACCACAGTATCTGAAGCAGCTATTCTGAACACATAACTAGCCTAAAGAATAACTCAGATATTCAAACACAATATGTAGGCCTAATTATTGTTAATAGTTGTATGCTTTCTGTAGCCGTTATGAAGCCCATGTGTTATGCTACACCTGTCTCTTCTACTACACTTCTACTTTTCTACTCCTCTACTATGTCATTCTGTGGTGTTTTCATGTGAGCAATTTCTCATTCTCTCATCATCAGATACAGTCTAGGCCTATGTAGCTTAATTATTGTCAATAGGTGTATGAATAGGAAACACTTATGATCGACTATTTCAAATAATACATATTTGTGTGTTGACGAGTGAAATTGATTTTAGCCCAAAAGATTATCTGGCCCCCATGAGGTCTAATTTGAGGAAATCCGGCCCACTATCTAATATGAGTCTGACCCCCCTGCTCTAGATGACAGGAAATGGAAATCAGAAGTGGATCATAAATGCAAAACACCTCAGCGTCCAGTGGAGGTTACATCCCCTCCGGACCTCCCTGATATGTGTCCCTACCAATATCAAAATCAAACCTACGCCCTTGTCTTGCTGTATTAACGTGTATTAACGTGTATCGTGTAACGTATCAGACTATCACACATCATACAATCAATCATCCAGACCTGGACAACAGCAGCAGCTTTGCATACTAAAATATATCATTATAAATATATGAATAATCAAGCCAACCAAAATTCATGCTGACATACAGTGAACCCCCAGGGAGACTAGCTGTCATCTAGGTTTCAGTTATTGGGATAATAAACAAATAAACATCCTATAAGCATCCTATAATTAGGCAAGCTAACAGGTTAATTTTACCAACAGATTCAAATGTTCTCACCTCTTCTGAAGAATTCATCTTTCCCTCTTGCTCTCCTCCTCCAGATCTCTTCCTGCCAGTCAGCTCTGACATAATCAAACAGAGACCTTGGTAAGACAGGGAATATAATAATAATAATAATAATAATAATAATAATAATAATAATAATAATAATAATAATAATAATAATAAAGGTAATAATAATAATATACTGCATTACCTTTCACACCAAGTACATAACAAAAAAAAGCAGAGACAGAATATCCTCCTCGACTCAGATGACCATGGATCGTATCAAGAGTGTTGAAAATAAAACTTCCCTGTCAATTGCACTACACTGTAGTGTGGTCTTGCGTGTGGCTCGCACATGATAAGAATGTGGCCGGTCACGCCCCAAAAACGACCGAAAAGATAAGAAAGAAAAAACCATGCTGCAGAAACCAACACGGGCGGTTTGCGTCCGCCCAAGCCACTACTGTAGTCTCAAAAGTGATGAAGAACCACTGAAAATGTTGGATCTGAATAAGAAACAACTAAAATAAGGTAAATGTTTGCTATGAAGTGTCTAACAAAACAAAAAATAAATTTGTCAACCTATAGGTTATATATAGGAAGCAGCCTAAAGGTGAGCAGTTTCTACTTGCCCTGATGAAGGCCTTAATGGCCAAAACACGTTGGCGTGATATTAAATTATGAAGCCTTGAAGTATTAAAGGCTTTTAACCTGTCACCCTCTTAAGTGCCTTAGATCAGAGGTTCTCAAATGTTTTTCAGCCAAGGACCTCTTATAAGATAGAAAATATACCAGGGACCCCCCCATTCTGATTTGTGATTTTGGGCTCAGCTTGTTTCCACGCTAACGTGCTTGACATTTAAATTGATAGGTTTGTCAGATTAGAATGTAATCCATGAACCATTTTAGATTTAAAGCATAACATATTTTCATTGAACTATGAAGCTTTTGCACACACAAAAAGTCCCCCCCTTCCCCCCTGAAAACTTTTCGTGGACCCCCTGGCAAAGTGCCATGGACCCTTGGGGGTCCCCGGACCCCCATTTGAGAACCACTGCCTTAGATGTCTTCTACAATGTCATTGTATTTTGGAGGGTTGACGGTTGATCCCATGTCACCTGGTAAACGCATAGACATGAAAATATAATATCCAGTCTCTCTGTAACGGCAATACTGTAGATTCCTCTTGAGTGATGCTGATTGTACTGTACACGGTGTGGTCAAAACACATTAAGCACCAGCCTACGATCCTGAAGAGAGGAAATGTGTATCAGCGCAGCTTTTCTCCCCATACTTCTCATTAGCTAATTAACCACTAATGATTCCCTAGAGAGCTGATCAAATGGATAATAATCACTTTCATCACAGGATACGTATGGAGGACATGAGAGATGCATCTGAGAACACATTTTCCCATCATTAGAGAAGAAATCGATAATATTTGTGTGACCTTTCCCTTTAGGAGCTGAGCGAATCAAATCATGATCAGTCCACACATGCCATCATACTAAATTAATGTATGGTCGACTCTGTCTTGTACACCATCTCCTTTCACTATATGTGAGGTGTCTGCACATTATGTCTGGTCTTTTCTGTGAGAAAGTCATTCTTTTGCGAAGAACTTTAATTATGTGTCCTAGCACAAGTCGTACACAGCTAAATTCCTTTTGTCTACTGTTATGGTCATTTCCGATGTTACCAAAATGACCCACCAAGCGGTGAAAGGGAGACGAGTAATGAACTTCACACGGAAACCAGTGGAAGGTCTTTCGTGGTATTTAATACTGCATAAGACTGAGTTCAAATAGCCGTGACATGACTCACAGTTGGGTCGAGACAAGTCCAACGTAAACAAGCGTGACCAACACATTTATAGATAGATAGATAGATAGATAGATAGATAGATAGATAGATAGATAGATAGATAGATAGATAGATAGAGTACTTTATTCATCCCCGAGGGGAAATTCTGGCGTTACAGCAGCAGTAGCATCAATGACAGCAACAAGAGCATCAATGACAAGAGCATCAATGACATTAAACAATTAAACAATAAAAAAAAGTTACACAAATAAAAAAGTTACACAACTTCCGTAGGTAAGGTGCAGAAACAGCAGTATTAAAATATTGCAATAAGAAAAGAAACAAACCAATACGCGAAAATATACAATATACAATATATACCACTTTACTTCCACCGCCTTTACATCTTACGTTTCCCAGAAACTGTAGGTAAATTAAATCAAATCAACTAAATACTCCTAAATAGTATTGAATAATACTATTATTTATATTTCTATTATTTCTATAACTAAACTAAAGCTGTACAGTTTGTTATTTATATAATGATTGATATGACTATACATACTATACATAGTGAGTGTGCAATGTGGGCATGTGCACAGTGCATTGGATTCAATGTTCAGGAGGGCGGGAGGGGAGGGGGCGGTAGGGAGAGGAGGGCCCTCCTCTCTCTGCGTGTCCAGGAGTTATTGTAAATTGTTATTGCGGTGGGTACGAAAGACCTCCTGTAACGCTCCTTGCTGCAGGGAAGCTGACGGAGCCTCTGACTGAAACCGCTCCGTTGTCCAGCCAGCAGGTCGTAAAGGGGGTGTGTCGTGTCATCCATGATTTTGAGTATTTTTTGTAGCATCCTTCCCTCCACAACCACCTCCAGGGGTTCCAGAGTGGTCCCCAGCACAGAGCCCGCTCTTCGAACAAGTTTGTTCAGCTTGTTAGAGTCGCTATACAGTGGTGTACATTAGACGTTGACACTTCTGTGAGCAGATGTCAACTGGCTGGGGGGCCTCTCCTTATCAGATGGCAGCCGTCATTTTAGCAGAAGTTCTTCGTGACTCAGCCTTTTTGCTGTGTCATCGTTACACACCACAAAACTGTCAACAACTCATGAAAACAAAAACATGTATTACATCAGTCATAGGTTAACACTATTACACACATTATAGAGAAAAGGTCTATTAACTAATATCACACACTTTATTAGCATCCTATTCTAAGACACGAAAGACCATTCTTATTAGTAATTAACGCGCTGTTATTTTATCTGTTTAACTGGCCTAATTGCTACGCGTGCCTATGGCCGTGTTTAACTAGATTTGAGTCAAGTGAACTAAAAACCTGCAACATGACTTCGGGGGGAAACCAATTATTGTGGGAAAAACCCATCTAATAGAGACTTAATGCGTTGTGTTCTAAATATAATACTTCTATGATTCTAAAGCAACTAAAAGCAATAATAGTATAGATTTTATATATTAAGCAGTGATCGCATAGTATTTAAATAATTCCTTTAAATGGGGTATAATGATACATTTCCTACATCATGTACCAGCGGAGCTTTTCTCCCCATACTTCTCATTAGCTAATTAACCACTAATTATTCCCTAGAGAGCTGATCAAATGAGTAATAATCACTTTCATCACAGGATACGTATGGAGGACATGAGAGATGCATCTGAGAACACATTTTCCCATCATTAGAGAAGAAATCGATAATATTTGTGTGACCTTTCCCTTTAGGAGCTGAGCGAATCAAATCATGCTCAATCCACACATGCCATCATACTAAATTAATGTATAGGAGGAATGGCCGACACCATCTCCTTTCACTATATGTGAGGTGTCTGCACATAATGTCTGTTCTTTTCTGTGAGAAAGTCATTATTTTGCCAAGAACTTTAATTATGTGTCCTAGCACAAATCGTACCGAGTTAAATTCCTTTGTTCTACCTTAGAACAAACGTCTGATTGTGCCTCTGAGTAAAAACAAAAACAAAAACCGCAGAATCTTGGAGGAAGTGATTTCAATCATGAGAGGCCAGTTGGTAGGATTGAACAAACTTTATATAGCAAACGGAATGCATTGATATTTTGATCACAAAAAAGCAAACGGAATGCGTCGCAATTACTTTGGCGTATGACTCCTGAGGTGAGAGGAGGACATCTGTATAGGGTAAGATAGATAATCCCCCCCCCCCCTTCATGAGGAATACTTCAGGAGTAAAGTCTCGTTGGTGGCGGACTGGGGAGGTGGGTGAGGCGAAACGACGCTTCAGAGGTAGATGGACTGCCGTGAAGCCAGCTGCTGCTATAATCTGCCAGCGAGAGACCCTTTGCTATATGTACTAGAATGAACTGACGTCATAACTGACGTCATAGCGGACGTCATACTTGGACTTGACTGACGACGGCATAGCTGACGTCATACTTGAACTTGCTGACGTCACGGGCTGATCGGGTTATGCAAATATGGCCTTCTGCTTGAAATTTGGTCTGGAGACCTCACTACTTGCAACTTTGTAACAAATGTGCGAACGCAATTTCAGCCCAGTAGGAATCGAATGATGATATTTGCAACCTTGGCATGGGAGTGTGATCTGTTAAGCTTCAATTAAAAATGGAAAATGTGTGAGAAAATGTGACAAGATGACGCGCGACGAGCAGGTGTCTGAGGATGACATGATCTGGGTGTTCTTCAAAAATAGCCACAAATGATGACATTGTCTGGATCTCTAACAGTGATGCTAATGATCTAAATGATTACATGGTCTGGATCTCTTAACACTGATCCTAATATCTTTCCTTAAGCATCCATCAGCCCAGGCGCCCTTTTGGCTTTTGCTAGAGGCACCTGAGCCTGAGTGAGAGAAGGTCTGACAACCTGGAGTGATTTATTACAGGTTAGACCCCAACACAAAGGTCGAGTAGGCAGCTCAGCCAATCGTTTCAAGGTGTCAAGTCTTCAGTTTCTCTGTTAAATCAGCCTGTCGACAGGCCTGCAGCACTCTACCTGAGGCTCAATCTGGCCTCTCCATGCCAAAGAACAGCAGTGTGTAAGAACAAGCTGCAGCCCTGCAGTGACTCCAGCTCCCTCAAGTGTCTCCCAGCAACAGAGAAATGAATCTGAATAATCACATGGAAATAGGGCGTGAGATGCTATGCTAATTGCACTGTGTGCGTGCGTGTGCGTGTGTGTGTGTGTGCGCGTGTGTGTGTGTGTGTGTGTGTGTGTGTCTGCACAGAACGGAGGAGAAAACCTGTTTGCATGTTTTAGCGGGTGCACACATGCACGGACATGCGCGTGCACACACACACACACACGCACGCACCCCCACACACACACATATCCTGTGCTGTTAGATGATGGTGTGTCCACATGCCGGAACGTTTGGTTTTGTTCGTATTATAATGTGTCTGAATAATCCCATGAAGGATGGATCATGTAAATGACTAGACATGGGAATACAAATGTATTGATTGGTTGATTGATTGATTGGTTGATTGATTGATTGATTGATTGATTGATTCACACCTCTTATTGCTGTCTTCTCCTCCGTGCTGCAGATGTGTAACATCCCGTCCCTGAGCACCCAGCTTGACCTGCTGCTGACCCTGAGGGAGCTGCCCATCAGCATGGCCGACCTGCAGCCTGTGAGTCAGTCGGAGGCGACATCAAAAGTCGAGCGCTGTGAACGTTTGTCCCGTTCCCGCAAACAGGGAAAGGTTAAAGGGACAGCTCACCCTAAAATCCAAAATACATATATTCCCTCTCACCTGTAGTGCTATTTATCCATCTATATTGTTTTGTGTTAGTTGCCTGAGTTTTGGAGATATCGGCCGCAGAGTTTCTGCCTTCTCTCCAATACAATGGAACTGGATGGCACTCGGCTTGTGGTGCTCAAAGTGCCAAAGAAATACATTTGAAAAACTGAAGAGCAATTATGTCTCTTTCCAGAAATCATGACCCCGTTACCCAAGATAATCCACAGATCTGAGCAGTTTCATGGAGGAACTATTTTCTTTTGACCGAAGTACACCCGCTAGCTGCTAGCTAGTTCCTACATGAGACTGCAAAAGAAAATAGTTCCTACATGAAACTGCTCACAACAAAGTCTGTGGATTATCTTGAGTAACCGGGTCATGATTTCTGGAAAGAGACAATGCTGTTGAGTTTTTCAAATGCATTTTTGCGTGTGCTTTGAGCACCACAAGTCGAGTGCCATCCAGTTCTATTGTATTCAAGAGAAGGCAGACATCTCTGCGGCCCGATATCTCCAAAACTCAGGCAACTAACACAAAACGATATAGATGGATAAATACAGCACTACTGAGGTGATAGGAAAAATAGTTTTTTTTCGATTTTAGGGTGAGCTGTCCCTTTAACGCCACAATCTCCACGAGACGAGACGAAACAGGAAAATGCAAATGTATTCTGTAATGCAAAGGCTAATGTTGAGATACATCACAGCTTTAGACATAAATGAAAAGGACATCGGGGAGGAGAGGGACATTAATACAGAAAGCTTTTCCCCCTCGGTTTGCCTTTTATGTCTGAAGTGAGGGGCGAAGTCGTTTCTATTCTATATGCCGGATGGTTAAAAGTCTTCAAAGACAGAGTGGCAGCAAGAAAGCCACTTTAAGACAACTAAGGCGTACCTTAATCAAATAAATGTTATTTTCTCTGCGCATACCATAGTAGAATATACAGCACCGTCAGCTCTAACAGAAACCCACACACTGTTTATGTGTTCTCTAGCCACTTTTGGCTTTTCAAAATGTCTCCCCGTACGTACCACTGTAATGTTATGCTTTCACTACAGCTTGAAAATACGTATACCCGCATAGTACTCCACTCTCCTCGGCCAAGACGAGCACTCTCAAACTCATACAGCTAAAAAATTAATAGATAAGAAATGTACAAATAAAAAAATATATTTTACATAATATTCTTGACCCTTTATACACACAGTCCGGGCGTCCGGGTAATGCAGCGGTAGATTCCCTGCCTACTAACACGAGGGTTGCAGGTTCGAGCCCCTGTGTTACCTCCGCCTTGGTCGGGGTATCCATACGGGGACAATTGGCCGTGTCTGTGGGTGGGGAGCTGGGCTGAAGGGTATATGTCCTGGTCGCTGCACTAGTAGCGCCTCCTCTGGTCAGAGGAGGCGGGGGGAGGGGAACTGAGGGGGGGGGGGGATAGCATAGCTATAAAAGAAGAGGCTGCCAACTGCACATGTGTCGGAGGAAGCATGTGCTGGTCTACGGCTATCCCCAGATCAGTAGAGGGGGTGGAGCAATGCCCGGGGACAACAAGTGAATTGGCCAAGTACCGTACAATAGACTCTTTTCACGGGGGCAATTTTTGGTCAAAAAGGCAGGATAAACACAGATGCGAACAAAACAGTAATGAGGGTTCCAACTTCCAATCATGGAAGTTGGAAACCCTCATTAATTTTTTGCTTGCACCTGTGTTTATCCTGCCTTTTCGACACAAAATGGCCCCTGTGAAAAGGGTCTATTGGAGAGAAATCTGGAGGGGGGCGGAATCTGGGGGGGGGGGGTTTGATAAAAATAAATAAAAAAATAAATGTATAAATAAAATATAAATAAAAATATTTTACCTAAGTTTCTTAACCCTTATACATTATTAATAATGATTAAAGCTTGTGCTGTGTGTGTGTGTGTGTGTGTCTAGACAGTCTAAGTCCATCATCAGTCAGACTAATCATAGAGCGTTATTGTTTATTGCCAATGGGGACTGCAGGGTATGAAGAAGATATTGCATGAATACCAACCAGCTCCACACTTTGATTCGTTTGTAGGTTTGTTTTTTTAATGCGATTCTCTCAAGCTTCGGTTCCTCTCAGCATCAGTGCTTTGCTGCTCTCCTAATCTCTTGTCTGCTGACTGTCTGAGAATGAATCCAAAGTATAAGAATGATGGCATTGTAATCCATCCACTGCAACTGCCATTTTTCTTTATCTGAAACTTAGAGATGCACATACTAAGATGACACTGCCGGAAAGATGAGCAATTGCATTAAGTTTAAATGTACTCTTGGCTTTGTCATTTGGGTGTTGTTTCCCCTCCCTCGCTGCAGTGTAGCTGTAGATTTGTTGAACATGGCTCAAACTGTGGCGTTTGTGTGGAGGTGTAGCTACTCGTGTGACAAACGGTAATAAGCTGCCCTGCGGTCTCGAATCCACAGCTAATGTAGTTTGTCTTGTGTTCAAACACGGAGGCGTTGGCTCTTCACTGTTGCCCAACGCTCTCAATCCTGGGCTTCTCTGACACGACAGACTTCATAAGCCTGGAACATTACGGAGGATTTACTCGCCATCCGGCAGACACGGGGCTCGAGGATAGAAAATAGACAAGTCACCTGGGGAATGTTGTTTCCCCTACACCTGTAATGCGCTTTGTTGGCGCCCCAATTTTGCCTCTGGAATGACAGGGTTCATGCATGGTAGACCTGCCTCCTTCTATAAACTGTTTATTATGCTCCGTGTGCAGCCATTTAGTCGTAAAAGAAATATGAGGCCCCAGTGGCCTCACTGTGTTTGGCGCATACCATGTAAGGCTCAGTCCTTCTCGCTGCGACCCAGGTTCGAGTCCGGCCTGCAGTCATTTGCTGCATGTCCTCCCTTCTCTCTCTCTCTCATCCTTGCTGTCTCTCTCTACACACTGTCAATAAAGCAGAAATGCCTAAGAAATAATCTAAATAATCTAATAAAAAAAACTCCTCCAACCCACCTTTGTAGAAAAAAAACACCTCTGTCAGACATTTTGTGCCACTGCAGTAACAGCTGATTGATTGGTTGATTGATTGATTGATTGATTGATTGATTGATTGATTGATTGATTGATTGATTGGTTGATTGATTATCAAATGTTTTCATATTTCTCCCATTTTCTCCCCAATTGTACTTGGTCAATTGCCCCTGCTGTCCCGGTCGTTGCTCCACCCCCTCTGCTGATCTGGAGGCACTAGTGCAGTGACTAGGACACAACCCTTAATTAATCCGGCTTCCCATCCGCAGACAGGGCTAATTGTGCCTGTATGGACCCCCGACCCAGCCGGAGGTCACCTGGGGGCTCGAACCTGTGACCCTCGTGTTGGTAGGAATCTACTGCTGCACTATGCCCATGCAGTAGCATTTCTATCCATATTAAACAGGATTTTTTTCCCCCCATCAATATTTCGGCTAAATTGTGAAATGTTGAAATATTCTGGAGGCATACTTGTTCTTGACATGATTGCATACCAAACTGTACTCATGCAAAACAACAAGCGAACAAGCGATTAGTGAAATTATTCATTTCATGAGGTCAAACGGGTCGTGCAAGAGAGCTGTTTACCTTTTTCATCGTGTTAAAATACCAGCGCCAAGAGACGTTTTGGTCTGCGATCGATCTCTCAGCAGAAAGAACCCCAGAAAAAAACAAAGCTTCAACGGTTATTCCTGCCAAATTTCACAAAGTTGTTATGCATGTGTGTGGACCCAGTAAAGAAATGACTTTTCGGTGTGGCCATGCGTTTGTCTTTCAGCTGATTAACCAGAAGATCACAATGTGCACGCAGCTGTACGACGCGGGGTCGTTCGTCTCCGTGCTGGAGTACCTCCTCGCCGTCGGCAATTACCTCAACGAGAACGCCGGGAAGGAAAAGGCCAGGGGATTCCGCCTCTCCTCCTTGACTAAAGTAGGCATTTCACCACGCTGCCCGACCTGTGATGAAGTGTGCGGCACCGGGCTAATGAAGACTCATTGACATGCACGTCAGGGCTTCTCTTCTGTCTCCTCTCAACCTCCTCCCACCTGTCCTTGCTGCCGCGGTCAGCCAGGTTCACCGCAGGCCCCAGTCAGAATCACACGTGTGTGATTCCATCACTGCCTGGTTTCACATGCATGCAGGCCAAATGAGGACTTTGCACCACGCACGCACGGCCACTGGTGACCAGGTGTCTGCGAGGAGAACTGCTGTTTCACCTCGACGGAGCTATCCATCAAGCCACAATATCTGAGCCCATTCTCTTCTTCTTCTTCTTCTTCTTCTTCTTCTTCTTCTTCTTCTTCTTCTTCTTCTTCTTCTTCTTCTTCTTCTTCTTCTTCTTCTTCTTCTTCTTCTTCTTCTTCTTCTCCTCCTCCTCCTCCTCCTCCTCCTCCTCCTCCTCCTCCTCCTTCTCCTCCTCCTCCTCCTCCTCCTCCTCCTTCTCCTCCTCCTCCTCCTCATCCTCCTCCTCCTCCTCCTCCAGTTGGTGAATACATGTTGTCTAGGGTTTGTTTTGATATCCAGAGTGTTTCGGGTATTCCCTTTCTGCTTTGATTTCTGTTTCAACCTGTCTTGTGCTCAGTGTCCTAGTCTAATGGGAAGGTTTAGGGGGCGGGGCTCTTCGACCTTCGACCTAAAATGTCCTCTGCTCCGTTTAATGAAGCCGGGGCCCTCAAATCCCCCTTTGGAGCTATTTTGATGTCTAATTGAGAAGGAGAACTTGTCCTTATTTGAGAAACCGACCCCCTTCAAATTAATTGCTGGGTGTTTTTAAGAAAAACTATGGAGGCTCTCAGATCTGTTTGTTGTTTGTTTGTTTGTTTGTTTGTTTGAGAGCCAATACTTGTCTTGTATCTGTGGTCCTTTGGGGAAGCATATGGACCGTAAATTGGTAAACAACATAACCTAGAAAACACTATGAATGCATTTCAATAATGTGGCACCAGCAAGTGCAACAGAGCTTATATTTTTAGACATAATTACCATTTTAGATGTGTATATATAGCTTTGCATGGAGGCATTCATATAGGTTTAATACCCAGTCAGGATGCATTCTCACCATATGGCAAAGCCCCACCAGAGCTCTAATACCGGTAACAACGACGACAACAACAACAACCACCACCACCAAAATACTTGGCATGTAAATTACAAGCTGTTTTACATACAACAGCTCACAATAAAACATATTTGTAGTACTGCAACATACATTTACTGCAAATAGAACGTTCAAGGTTAACACTTTGCAATGCTGGACACATGTATCTAAATGCACAATGGATGTACAGTATGCCATAACACATCGCCCCATAGTAACTCCCTGATAAGCGGTTAGGTAAACATAACCTGTGAATTCACAACCTATTCTTTGGCTGGCCTTGAGTAAGGAAATGGCATCGCACCCCTGTGTGCATCGGCACACACAGGCACAGGCTCCTTGTATAGAGAGCCAAAGTGGAACATGACTTCCTGCTTCAGCACTGTACCAGAGATTTTCATCCGTTATTTATTTTCCCATAGACATTTCGTAAAATGCTTGTAAAAAAAATTTTACTCGTTCAAACCAAACGGTTCAGATATATTTAGAAACAGGAGAGACCGCATAACATTTCACTCGGACCAAAACGTAAAAAATAAATAAATGCGGGTTTAAAGAAAATATTTTTTCAATCTTGTTGTTTTTAAGTTTTGGCCTGAGTGAAATGTTCTATGGTCTCTCCCGATTCTAAATATATCTGAACTGTTTGGTTTGACCAAGTAAAACTATTTTTATACGCATTTTACGAAATGTCTATGGGAAAATAAATGGCGGATGAAAATCTCTGGTACAGTGCTGAAGCAGGAAGTGCCTCTCTATTGGACCTTGACCTTTTTTCTTCTTCTTCTTCTTCTTTTTTACTACCGTGTACTCTCTCCATCTCCAGCTGTGCCAGCTCCGTGGGAGAGAGAGGCAGTTCACCTTGCTCCATGCCCTTGTAGAGCAGATCATGTTGCACGACCCGAGCTTGGCCGTGTTTACCCAGGAGCTGGCGGAATTCGAAACCGTCCCAGGAGGTATACTGTATATATTGAGATTTGATCCCAAAAAATAATCAGTGCGGTTCTTTTCAATTGGGTGTCAGTTAAGTGAAACTTGCATTTTCTCTGTGTGCTTGTGTTTCTGGATAGCCTCCATCAAAGGGCTGACCGCAGAAGTAGATGGTGAGTCGATAACATTTTATTACCGTGTCCAAGACAAATCTGCTGAGATCGATGCAATACTGACACCCCCTGTTTTGTGCCAATGGAAGTTATTTGTCTAGGTGGAAGTAATAAGAGTGTGCTAGTAACATTTACTAGAGCTATATTTATGTCTAGTAAAAGAATAATTTGTTGATGCAATTGTCGTTGTCGAATAGCAATACATTTGACAAGACATCATTTGATTTAAAGCAGTTATTTGCTTCAGCAGTCAAATATGATGGATGTTAACCAGTATGTGTCTTGCTCCAGTCCTGAAGAATGAACTACAGAAAGTCATACAGTATCGGAAAACATACAAGAAAAAAAATGCGGGGGATCAACCCCCAAACTTCTCCAAAGACCTGAAGGTATTGTGCCTTGTTTGCTATTTATCCACTTAAGCTGTGTTCACACCGAGATATTTATTTTTCTCTCTGTCGCTCGATTTAACCCTCTGGAATCGCTCTGTCACTCGTCAACAGGCACAAGAATTGACGGACATCTGGGGGCTATAACGTTACGCAATGTCATGATGTTTGTCCACTACGAGCCACCGTAGTTGTTTACAAGCTAAGCCTATCAGCGTGCTCCTAATGCAAGCTCTATACCGGTAGTACAGACTTCACTTCATGTCAGCTGTCAGCCTGTCAATCAGCTGTCAATGCGGTTTGTAACCAGCGGTTTGTTCCAAGCCAGTGTGATCCTTGACTCACTCTCACTGGCAGCCAATCGGCGTTGAACAGTGAGCGACTGATGCCAGCGAAATTTCGCTCGAGTTGGGATATTTCATCTCGGGCGACGAGCGAATTTTCGCCCTATCACTCTGTCTCTGTCGCTCGGACGTCCAGCGGTTTTTCTCCTGGGCGAATATACGCTCAATCGCTCGTTTGCATTGACTTTTGTATGTAAACTCGATGCCAGCGAAAAACTTTAATAGGTCGGTGTGAACGCACCTTTATTGAATCATATTGGACATGTTACTGTTGGATAATTGTAATTTTTAATTATCGGATTAAGTGTCTTCAGTCTCAGGCTTCATGGGACCGAGCAATAAAACGCACTGAAAATCATATTTTTTTATTGTTGCAATCTATCGACAGTTTGGCGCCGAAACACCTGAACGGATGGCACAGTCAATAAAAGCCATTTAGCAGTGATTAACAGTGGGAGCGAGTAGGGATTTAATTGAATGAATTAACGAACTCACAAGAAACTCCTTTGTGCTTTTTCTTCCACTCCCCAGATGGCAATTGAGAAGCACAACACCGATCTGTCGCTGCTGACGAAGAAGTGTGAGGAGATGAGAAAACTCTACTCTGACATATTGGTAATCCCTGAGTTATTATTTCAATATCTCTGTTGTGCAGCCTCGGAGATGTATGTTGGTTCCCCTGCTCCAGTAGTGACCAGATGTCTCCTTCTCTATTGTTTGTCAGCTTATCTCCCCACATTGGGGAGAGTAGATATATATACTTCAGAGGGAGAAGTCCTCAAGGTGACTTCTTCCTCCCTGAGGGCCTACCTCAGGATGTGAGGCATCAGGTGTGGAGAGACCTGGCTGCTGATTTTCGGCTGTGAAAAATGCTTCTCTGGGAGTTATCTGTACTGACGAAACACTGCTGTCTGCTCTGTAGCCAGAAAGAAAGAGAAAAGAGTTCATACAGATCAAGAGAATGATCTACACAGAGATGAACAGAGTGGTCTCCTGCTGCGTTTCTGCTGTGGTTTTCCACGCTAATGGGAAAGCATTGTATGAGCCCAGATCATAGTTTGAATTTTTTGGTTTATCGCTTTTGGAGATAAACCAAGAAATGTACCTCTTTCTGGCCATCAGATATCTCCATAAAGTCCAGTAAACTCCTCTGTTACACATATCTGATTTAGCGGAGGCGGTGTACCGATGTGTGTGTTTTTTTTATCACGGTCTATAAAAGAGGACATTTTCTTCGCCCGCTCACCTGGTTAGACGAGGTTTATGGCGCCTCCGTCTGCCTTTGACATCTTAACAGGTGCTGTGTCTTTTTTATAGACTTCCCACCCAAAACAATCAATACCAAAGGCAGTGCTCATTTTCCCACCTTTCCTCTGCCTCCACAGACAATCCATCTTCATAGAGAGTCCACTTACCCTTCCTGCTGTGTTTCAGCGCAGAGATATGATAGGGCGATGCGAGCTACGGGCCTGAAAGGGAATTGTGGCCAACAATTAGAATCCACTGAAAACTCCCCCCCGACCCCACAACTTGCAC
>NW_028151290.1:5000-12500 GCF_964638095.1 Poromitra crassiceps
CCATCGTGCCCTCTAGTCCGCCATCTTACCTAATGTGTCCGCGTACGTGTCAAAGGTCTTTGCCCTGATCCGACTGTAACAGGTTAAGAAATGCCTTTCCGTCTCTAAATGTGCTTGCTAATTATCACAAAATGTATTAAAAAAAATGGTTTGGGAATGTGGCTGAATACAATGGAGGAAGGATTGTATTAAAGCCCCAATCAGTAACTTTTTCAACTTAATATAACAGATTTTTAGTCATTGAGGATGGTACAGTGGTTGTAGAATGTCACCTCTATTGGTCACACAACGCCCTCCAAAGGCCTCTCCTGGGACTAAGCAGTTTGGTGCCTGCGTCCCGGAGGCAAGATGCGCGCATGCGCTGTACAGCGGGATTTGCTACGAAAATGACGTTTCATGTAACTATGGATTATTATTTCATCACGTGGTGAGTACCCGATGTCACAACATGTACATAGAGCTTTCTGGCGCTGTGTTTTGTTGACTTTGAACGGCGATATCGATATCGATACTATTGCACGCAGAGGGCGCAGTTTCTCCAATAGCAAAACTTGGAAAAGTTGCTGAATGGGGGTTTAAATAATTTATTTTTATTTTATTTTAATATTTAATGTTGTTGTTTTTCACTCAGAGTGATCACATGGCATGGGTAAGACTTGGATTATGCTGCACAAATGGAGAACATTTATGGACATATTACCCTTTTTGATGCCTAAACTCCATTTACTGCAAGTTGAAGAAAGCTTCTACAGCAGTGAGCCTTGTGTGACTGAATTTAAATTGTTGTTTTTGTTAAATTTGTTCATGGAATCAGTGCATTGGATAGGTACAGTCGGTTTGTGTGGGAACGCCCACAAAATGTTATACGGCTGGCGCGCGGGTGGGGTAAAAACAAGGTAGGGTGGGGGACTATTGTCAACATGGGGCATGCTATGGAGGGACCTTCATCTTGGCTTGTAGCTTGTTGTGTTAGACATGTCTCAACTGCCTGCAGAAGACCTGATACCACCGATTGTTATCACAATAAATGGCCAATCCTGGCACAGTTAATGACAACATTGTGCAACTCTCTCGTGGATTAATTCTGAGCTCAAATTCAACAGGTCTACTTTGGTAATAAACTGTGGAATAAAACATGAGACAATTTATGCTATTTGTATTATTATATAATATATATATATATATATTTTTTTTCAATAGATTTACTTGAATGAAGATCAAAAGTGTAGTCTACTTCGTGACATTATGGCAATGTAGAATTAAACAAAATCATTAAAATAAACTGTGTGGGACATAATGAAAACGTTAGGGTTGTGCTACAACCCAGGTTTTACGAGTGAGAACGAGAGCTCTCACTAGTGCCTACTTCGCTGCGTACGCAGCATTATGGAAGACTGTCATTTTTGCTCCAAAAATTACTTTTACATTAAAACCTGACCACGCCCCTTTAGGTGACGTGGTGCCCCCCTGGGCTGACTGGGCCTCCCACCTCGCCCCCGTGACTACGTCACGGCCAGTCACCCCAGGGGCCGCCACTCATTTCTTCCAGCCAGCTGAGATCCGACGCACCCAGAGACGCATCGACGCAGCAAGGCTGGGTAGTGAGAGCTCTCGTTCTCACTCGTAAAACCTGGGTTGTAGCACAACCCTAACGTTTTACTTCGTTTCGAACTCAAGCTCTCACTAGTGCCTCCATTCAACCGACCTTGCTGCCGGGAGCACCCCACAGGGCGACCCGAAAGGCACCGGTGAACCACGGCCATATGGCAACGTTTATGCCTAACCGTCCGACATATTAGAGTGGCAACGATACTACTTTCTTGCCACCGACAGCACCGCGTGCGCAAACTGCGAACCGGACACGTTGAGACTGTAGTACCTGACGAAAGTGTGATGAGAGGACCATGAGGCCGCGGCACACATGTCCTTCACCGACACACCACGCAACAACGCAGAGGATGTCGCAACACCTCGCGTAGAATGCGCCTTGATACCCTCCGGGGGAACCTTGCCCACGGCAGAGTATGCCAACGCGATCGCCTCCACTATCCAGTGTGATAAGCGATCCTTGGAAAGGGGTCCGCCCTGGGCCCTTTGCCCAAAGCAAACCAACAGCTGATCTGTAATGCGTAAAGCGCGCGTCCTAGCCACATAGGCCGAGAGCGCCCTTACGGGGCACAGCATGTGCAAACGTCTCTCCTCACCCGAACTGAACGGCGGGGGACAGAATGCCGATAAGTCTATTACCATAGACCTATAGCTGGCATTAATATTCTTGGGCTGGTACGCCGGGTTAGGTCGCAACGTAACCCTGCGCCCATCGTCCCCAAAAACCATACAGGCCTGCTGTACCGAGAGGGCAATCAGGTCACTGACTCTCTTCCCTGACGATAAGGCCAGCAGCAGCGCAGTCTTTAAGGACAGAACCTTTAAATCGGCGGAGTCCAAGGGCTCAAACGGATGACCCGTTAGCCCGTCCAGCACCGTAACCAGGTCCCATTTGGGAAAAACGCACCGCACCGGCGGGCGCAGTTTACGCGCCCCCTTCATGAAGCGCGAGACCAAAGGGCACACCCCCACGGGGGTCCCTTCAATCCCCATGTGGCAAGCCGAAATCGCGGCTACGTACACCTTAAGCGACTGCGGGGACTGCCCCGCGTCAAGCAAGCTTTGAAGGAAACAGAGAACTGGACGCACGCTGCAGTTCACTGGATCCACACCCTTACTTGTGCACCATCGCGAAAAAACCCGCCACTTGTACGCATACTGGGTGCGGGTCGAAGCGGCCCTAGCACTCTGAATAGTGCGCACCACATTGTCAGGCAAGCCCTGTGCTAGCAACTGGTCCCGTTCAGGAGCCAGACTGCTAGCTTCCACCTGCCTGGGGAGGGGTGGAACACCTCCCCCTCCGCCTGGGACAGGAGATCGGCCCGCACCGGCAATGCCCACGGCGGGCCCTGCGCCAGGGAGACCAGGTCCGCAAACCACGTCTGCCTGGGCCAGAACGGGGCCACTAGAAGGAGCCGGAGACGCTGTTCCCTCACCCTGTCCAACACCTGACGGATCAGGGGGATCGGTGGAAACGCATAGAGCCCCTCCCGTGGCCACGCGTTCGCCAACGCGTCGTGTCCCAACGGGGGGCTGTCCTCCTGGATTGAGAACCACAATGGGCAGTGCGTCGCGCGCCGCGATGCGAACAGATCGACGCGGGCACGACCGAACCTGGCCCAAATCTGTTCCACCACCTGAGGGTGGAGGCACCACTCCGTGTGACGGGGGTAGCCTCGAGACAGCAGGTCGGCGCCGTAATTCAGCCGTCCCGGCAGATAGACCGCCGACACTGACAGGAGACGGGGATACGCCCACAGGTGAATCTCCGCCGCTAACCGGTTCAAAGCCTTCGACCGCACACCGCCCTGTTTGTTCAGGTGGGCGATCGCCGCCATATTGTCCGAGCGAATCAGCACATGGCGTCCATGTATGACTCGCTGGAAATGAAGCAGAGCGAGGCGGATCGCCTCCAGCTCCAAGACGTTTATGTGGCGATGCTCCTGGGCTTCCCACCGGCCGTTCGCCGACAGAAACCCGCACACCGCACCCCAACCCCAGAGGGAGGCGTCGGTGCGAATCACTAGCCTGAGCGGGACCGGGCCCAATCGAGTGCCCCTCGATAGGTAACAGGGGTCTGCCCACATGGCCAAAGCCAGGCGGGCCTGACCTGTCATAGGCACCCTGCGATGACGGTCCCTGGCTGGATCCAAGCGCAACGCAAGGAACCAGATCTGGAACGGACGCATGTGTAGCCTCCCCAGGGGGAGCACATGCAGCGCCGAGGCCATCAGGCCCAACATAACTGCGCACTGAAGCACTGACACCGAGGAGCATCGACTTAATGTCCTCGCTGTCCGCACCGTGCGCGCCTGTCGCTCCCGCGAAAGGCGGGCTCGCATAGCCCGGGAGTTCAACTCGAGCCCCAGGAAGATCGCCGTCTGTTCTGGGGCGAGGCAGCTCTTTTTCCAATTCACCATAAACCCTAAGGTTTGCAGGTGATCGGTCACCACCTTGGTATGTTTCATGGCCTCGATCCTCGAGCCGGCCACAATAAGAGCGTCGTCGAGGTAAAGGAAGATGCGAACCCCTCTCGCGCGGAGGGGAGCCAAAGCCGTCTCCACGAAAGCCGTGAAGGTTCGCGGGCTCAATGACATGCCGAAAGGCAAGACACAGAACTCGTAAGCCTTCCCTAGGAAGGAGAACCTCAGGTATTTCCTGTGTCTCTTGACCACGTGGACATGGAAGAACGCATCTTTCAGGTCCACGGAAGTAAAGAAATCCCCCTGTCTCGTTGAAGAGGTGGGGAAAAGAGAGCATTCGGAACGGGAGCTTCCTCAGCGTCTTGTTGAGGCGCCGGAGGTCCAGAATTGGACGCATGGAGCCGTCCTTTTTGGGCACGACGAAGTACCTGTGGTAGAACCCCGAGCGTACCTCTGCCTTGGGGACCGAGCGGATCGCCCCCTTGGCGAGGAGCGACAAGACCTCCTTGTGGAGTATGTTTATAAACTCCCCCTCCACGACCGTATCGTGGGTCCCGTCGAACCTGGGTGGGGCCCTGGCAAACTGCATGGCGTAACCCTTCCGAAGGGTGCGCCGCAGCCACGGGGACGGGGAACACAGACGCTCCCAGGCCTCGAGCCTGTCGGGCAACGATGGTCTGTTTAGTATATTGTTGGGCACCGGGGGACCCGGTGCTTTGGTTGGGGAAGAAAAAGGGGGGGGCGGGACAAACGAGGCTAAGCCCCCCTGCCGGTTTCTTACGCGGGCTCCGCCTACTGATGTGCCCTGTGAGCGTGCTGAACCGGCGAAACCCCCCAGCCGTGCGGCTTTCGCCGGCTGGGGGGCGTAAGGAGGCAAGCCTCTCTTTTGACCGCGGGATGCGGGCTCGTCCGCTCGCGCGGTCCCCAGGAGAGCTCCCGACCAACGATGGGCCCATGGCACCATCGATGGTGGGCTTGTCCCGGGGGCCTCCTGACGGCGGATAAGCGATCCAAGGAGAGCTCCCGACCGGGCTCGGGCGCTGGGCACCGAGGACGGTGGGCTTGTCCCTAAAGCTACAAGCCGAAGGCTGGCCCTGAAGCCAAGCCCTGGCGAGCTGGGTTGGGTTTCCCCCTGCTGAGTCCCAGACCGAAGTTGAGCGCTGAGCTCCAACGACGGTGGGCTCATAGCCCCCCCCCTTCCCCAGGGAGGTGACTAAGTACGGGACTGGTTACCCGCTCCCCGCGCACCTCCTCGTCTTGGGGGGCGGGGGCCGCGTACCCTGGCCTGCCGTGGGACGAAATATGGGCCCACCGCGGCTGGGTGGGGCGCATCCCCTGGGGGCGCCCTAGCCGGTGAGACTTGTACCCGCTGACGCGGTGCGGTCCGCGGCGGCGGAGGCCCCGGAGGATGACTCTGCGCGCGCGCTTGGACCTGGAACCGGCGGTCCTCCCCCTTCGCCCGCTTGGGCATGAAGGAGCGGACCGCCGCCGAGTCCCTCTTAGTTGTCTCCAACCGCTGGGCCAAGTCTTCCACGGAGGAGCCGAACAGGCCCCCCGGGGAGATCTGAGCCCCCAGCAGCCTCCTCTTATCCTGCTCAGGGAGCTGGGTAAGATTTAGCCACAGGTGGCGGTGGGTGAGAACAGAGAAGGCCATGACCTTCCCACTGTTCTGCGCCAGGCAGTCCACCATACGCATGGTGTAGTCCGTGGCCATCCTGAGCTCTGTAAACAGCTCGGGGGCAGGGTCACCTTGCATGTCCCGCAGGAGCACCGCCTGGTAGCCCTGCAGAATGGCCAGGTTGTTGGTCATGGCGGCGGACTGCCCCGCCGCCAAGTACGCCTTTTCGGCCAACTTGGCTGTAAGTTGGCACGCTTTAGAGGGCAAAGCAGGCCTCGCGGAGTTAGGGGCCAGGTGTCTGGCCACCATGTCCTCGATAGGAGGCATCGCGGTTAACGCGAGTTTATCCGCCCCCTCTAAGGCCGACCACGGAGCCATGCCCGCGCAGAGCGGCTTGGCCTCCTGAGGCCTTTCCCATCCTGACTGCACCGCGCGAACCACGTCTATACAGACCGGCAGCCGGGGCTTCGGGCGAGGTGCCTGTGGTGCCTGGAGCGGCTGGTAGTAGCAACCCCGCAGCACTGATTCGAGGGGCGGAGGTGTTTCGGCCCGAGCGATGCCAAGCTTAGCTGCAGCCCTGGACATTACCCCCAGAAACTGCTTCTGATAGGGCTCGTTGAGGCTAGCCTCCGAACGGGTCCCTAACAGAGAGGTGGTCGCGGTCGCGCGGTCCCAATCCTCCCCGCCAGACAACTCCTCTTGGGGGGCGTTCTGGGGGGGAATGATGGGGTCATAGGGGAAAAACCCCCCCTGTTCTAACACAGGGTCGATGGGCTCGTCCCCCCAGTTCAAACTCTGCCGTTCGGGTAGGACCGGGGAGCCCTGCTCTTCAGGTAACTCCTCTTCCTCCGAGCGGTCAGACCCACCGCACGCGCCTCCCTCGGGAGGTGCGTGGCTAAGCCGCGGGCCCACCTGGACAAAGAGCATAGCTCTCTCCCGTAAAACGGCCAAGGTAAAGCCCTCGCATGCCCGGCAGAAGTCTGGCTTCAACAGGGCGTCGCTAGCATGGTTGTGCCCGAGGCAAAACACACACTGGCTGTGGCGGTCCTGGATCGCCAAAGTAGCCTCACAGCTAACACAGCTCTTGGCTGTCTCCCTCTGTCTCATGTCAGCCGCCCGGTTCATTGTGCGAGAGAGCGGAGCTAACCCGCCAACAAGATCCGCCGACTGTACAAGAATTAGCGGGAGTTTAACGTGTAAGCTGACTGTTTACAGTCGCTTGCAACGGTAAAGATGCTGGAGTGCTAAGCTAGCTGCTAGCTGCACGACACGACTAGCTAGCTATCTATTTAACGTTACTCCAGCCGGAGAACGTGCGCGCGCTAAAGCTAGTAGCTGGCGCCTACAGTACCTAGCAACAGCAGCACAAGCACGGATGCAAGCTAGCTAACTGTGACAACTGTGCTAAATAGCCTGTTGTTCTAGTGCTTAACGGTACAGGCTATTCTGCACGTGTGCAACCTAGCTAAAAGTTATGAGTGCAGACCTGAGTCTTGCGCTCGAGCCAAACAAACGTTAACCCAGCCGGGGAAACGTCAATACATGCACTGTACGGCGACAGTGATACAAGCACTGCGCAGCGGCAGTATTATAAAACAACAGTTAGCAAGAAGATACTCTTAGCTTGGATGACTTGATCCGATGCCGCTGGTGAAGAGAACAGGAACGGGTCCCCGAATCCTGATTTATCTCGTCCACGCGAACCTCTCGAAGGTGGGCAAATGAACCGAAGCGAGTCTATTTGTCCAAGCTATGAAGAGCACTGACTTTAGAGCTAACTGCGGAGCTTAAGAAAACGACGTCCTCCTGCTGGCTGGAAGAAGCGAAGAGTGACGGCCCCTGGGGTGGCTG
>NW_028151290.1:17500-40597 GCF_964638095.1 Poromitra crassiceps
GTTTATCTCAGAATAAATTTTCAGACGCTGAAACCATGCTGTATTCAACTGCTAATGCTTACATAACTACTAACTCTACAAACTAACTCTTTTAGACAGAGAAAGCACACATTCTATTAGTTCTTTTGAGATATTGTGTGTTCACAAAATCCTAACAGAAACGAATCCTCGGCTCTTGAAAGATGAGCCAGAATCCTCAAAAAAAAACCTTGGCAGAAGCTAACTACAGTATTGAAAAACGGCTGGCAGTGAATGTGTTAATATAGTTATGGGGACATTACATTAGCTACTACATGCATTCCCTGATGCAGGGGCGGACAGGCCATAGGGAGATTCTGGACATGTCCAGAACGGCCGCCAGGGGGCCGGGCTGCATAAAAAAATTAAATAAAATCAAAAGTACTTAACCGGCCGGCGCTCATATACATACAAAAGCTGAATAACTTGGTTTCACCAAGTGAAGCTATTTTTAGCAGCATTTTACGAAATGTCTATGGGAAAATAAATAGCGGATGAAATCTCTTGGTGCGTATGCCTAAACCGGAAGTGGACGTAACTCTGGCTCAGGAGCGGCCCACTTTAATAGGGGGGTTCTCACATCCCCCCCCGCCATATGCGCCAAAGTGGTTTGGTCCACTCTGTTTTATTGCCGCATTCAGCACATAAGATAAAATATAAAAGTTATAATAAATTTTTTATTATTATGAGAATTTAGTTTAGATTTAGAACGTACATTTTCGATAAATTATAATACATTTTAATCGAATGCAATTTGACGTATCATTAATCTTTGGCCTACTGCCCTACATCCAGATAAATTTTTGGCCCTTCATACGAAATAATTTGGGCACCTCTGATTTAGCAGCTGTGCCGGACTGTTACGCTGTTCTGCTGTTGGGATAGGTGCACGTGTTCTGATATTCTGAATATATAAGCTACAGTACAGTATACAGTAAATAAGATTGTACATTGATTTACCTGCTGTGCTGCTGTGTTTTGTCATTAAATAAATGGAGAGAGAGTGAGAGCCCTCCAAAGATATATGTCGGTTCAGTCTTTGTTCTTTGGATATGTGAATGTTCATAATTAAGAGTGAGAGAGAATTGACTGAATTCTGTATGCAGAATATATGAGACAATCATTTTTTTGATCATTGTAAAGCCACAGCCAGACCATGACACCATGCAATAAAGAAAAGTAACAACAAAGTATGACGCTGCAGAATTTTTGTTCATTTCTGAAAATGTCATGTATTCTCACATATTTGAATTGTCCATCCATCCATCTTCAACCGCTTATCCGGGGTCGGGTTGTGGGGGTAGCAGTTCCAGCAGGGGACCCTAAACTTCCCTTTCTCCTGCCACATTAGCCAGCTCTGACTGGGGGATACTGAGGTGTTCCCAGGCCAGTGTGGAGATATAATCTCTCCACCTAGTCCTCAGTCTGCCCCGTGGTCTCCTCCCAGCTGGACGTGCCTGGAACACCTATCTAGGGACGTGCCCGGGTGGCATCCTTACCAGATGCCTGAACCACCTCAACTGGCTCCTTTCTACGCAAAGGAGCAGCGGCTCTACTCTGAGTCCCTCACGGATGACTGAGCTTCTCACCTTATCACTAAGGAAGATGCATGAGAAAACCCATTTTGGCCGCTTGTATCCACAATCTTGTTCTTTCGGTCATGACCCATCCTTCAATCACGACCATAGGTGAGGGTAGGAACGACGATCGACCAGTAGATCGAGAGCTTTGCCGTTGAATTTCAATATATCATCCCATCCCTATGTAAAACTCAAACTGGCTCTCACAAGGGTAGAAAAACAAGTACAGTGCGACGCGTGCGTCCGTGTGTGTAGAGGTAAAGAAAGGGCCTGTCAGTCTTCTTCAAAGCCGGTTGGAGGAGGAAACATCCAGAGAGCAGTAGAGCGCAGCGTGTCGCCCGGGGGCTCGAGCCCAGCACCGCACCACTTCCCCCCTCATGGAGAGACCTGGCTCATGTGGCTCAACAGGCACAAAGGCATCTGAAAGGCCCAAAAGAAAAGCGTCCATGGCTCTCATCATGTGGAAGTCACGTCTTTGTGCACAGTCCATAAGGAAATGGATTTGTGTGCATTAAGCCAGAGATCTTTAATATAGAGCGAGACACCCCATCTTCCAGTCACTTCCTGAATCTGGGTTCGCCACTGCCACGCCCACTTAGGAGATGGTCAGCCAATAAAGTGTCATACCATTGTCAGATAGCCAATCACAAGCTGATGACCACGCCCATTTAGGAGACCGGAAGAGTACACTTTCTTATTATTGGCGGAGCCTGCAGTGGGACGTCTCCCTCCCTATATTGGGTCTCTGATTAAGCTGTTGTTGGCTTTTGAAATGACACAGCTAGCAGCCATGTGCAAACATGCACTATAGCCTACTGCTATGCTGCTGCTGAGTTCACCCATGCATGTGAGAGGAGATGCCGTCAGCCATATTACTACTTAACATGGCTGAATACCCTGTGCAGTGCACTTCGCTGGGAACTACTGGCTGATCAGAATGCAGCCATTGTCTGGATCTCTGTGGGGAAATAAGCAAAAATCAACACATCCTCGTACTGAAATGACAGAATACATCGATTTCCAATGATTCCCAAAACAACATGAGCGAAACAGAACATGCAGGTGATACAGATAAACGTTGGTTATGTTTAGACGCACGTGACGAATGGGTTCAGCTCGACTTTAAGGTTAGGCAACTAAAACAACTTGGTTAAGGTTCGGCAACTAAAACAACGTGGTTAAGGTTAGTAGACATTACTAGACACCTACCTCTGTGTGTTTTTTACATGTTATGTTGTGTTACTGTCATTGATGTTGCTGCTGCTGTAACACCAGAATTTACCTCCAGGGATAAAGTACTCTATCCATATATTTATCTATGTATCTATGTATCTATGTATCTATGTATCTATGTATCTATGTATCTATGTATCTATCTATCTATCTATCTATCTATCTATCTATCTATCTATCTATCTATTTATCTATCTATCCATCTATTTATCTATTTATCCATCTATCCATCTATCTATCCATCTATCTATCCATATATCTATGTATCTATTTATCAATCTATCCATCTATCCATCTATCCATCTATCTATCTATCCATCTATCTATCCATCTATCCATCCATCTATCTATATATCTATCTATCCCTCTATCTAGTTGGCAACTTGTGTACTTTCTTATGTTCAAGGAAAAATTAGGCTGTAAAATAATGGCTTATAAGATGTCTTACAAACAACACAATTGACTGAAAATGACCAAAATAGTCATACATTCTGTCATTGTGTTACTTACATTTTCAACACCTCACTAGAGGAATGCAAAGTACCGGCATGCTTCAAAATATCCACTGTCAGTCCCGTCCCCAAAAAGCAGAGGTCACATGTAAATGGCCTGCATTTATATAGCGATTTTATCCAAAGCGCTTTACAATCAGTAGATAGTCTACATTCACCCATTCATACACCGATGGCGGCAGGCTGCCACGCAGGGTGCCTACACACCATTGGGAGCAAGGAGGATTAAGTGTCTTGCCCAAGGACACAACGACAGCAGCTGGGAGGGAGCGGGGATCGAACCGCCAACCCTTGCGTCATTGGCCGACCCGCTCTACCTCCTGAGCTAAAGCCACCCCACTGTCATGTGTTCATGACTACAGACCAGTAGCCCTGACCTCTGTAGTTATGAAGACCTTTGAACGCCTCATGCTAGCCCACCTCAAGCCCATCACTGATCCACTTCTAGACCCACAGCAGTTCACCTACAGAGCCAACAGGTCTGCAGACGACGCAGTCAACATGGCACTCCACAGCATCCTACAGCACCTGGACGCCAGGATCCTGTTTGTGGACTTCAACACCATCTCAGCTCTTCTCTGGGACAAGCTGTCCCAGCTGAATGTGTCCGAGCCCACCTGCAGGTGGATCATTGACTTCCTGACAGACAGGAAGCAGTACGTGCGGCTGGGCAAGCCTGTCTCGGAGCCCTGGACCATCAGCACTGGAGCTCCACAAGGCTACGTGCTCTCTCCTCCACTCTTCCTCTACCACACAAACGGCTGCATCTCCAGTCACCCGCCGGTCAAACTCCTGAAGTACGCAGATGACACAACCCTCATTGGGTTAATCACCAAAGGACACGAATCCGCCTACAGGAAGGAAGTGGACCGCCTGACATCCTGTTGCAGCCAGAACCATCTGGAGATGAACACTCTTAAAAACTGTAGTGATAGATGCTCCCATCTGCAGTAGGAGTTGCGGATCATTTCGTCAGCGCAGTACTGGAGCTCTCCGTCGTAGAAGAGCTCGTTTGGAATCGTTAGAATGGCAGGCTGAGACCTGAGAGGACAAGGGGGAAAATGAAAAGCACATTTAGTTTAGACGATGAGTCAATTTCTGTCAAGGAGTGACAATAATATACCGTAACCGTATGTACGACACACCTGTAGTTACGCAGCAGTTTGGTAACAAAGCGGTTGTTGAACGTCCCCTCATCCTTCAGAATCTCCCAGGACCTCAGGTGGGAGGACAACATCACCGCCATCACAAAAAAAGGCCTATCAGAGGTTGTTCTTCCTGCAGCAGGGGAGGAAACACAAACTGCCACAGAAAACGTTGGTCCAGTTCCACACAGCCATCGTGGAGTCCATCCTCATCTCATCCTTCACTGTCTGGTTTGCTGCGTCCACCACCAAGGACAGAACCAGACTTCAGCGGATCATCCGAGCAAACAATCGGCTGCAACCTGCCATCTCTGCTGGATCTGTACCACTCCAAGACCAGGAAAAGATCATCAAGGACCCCTCCCACCCCGGGCCCCAACTCTTTCAAAGACTTCCATCCGGGAAGAGGTTCTGTTCCAGACCAAAACCTCACACCATCTTAACAGCTTCTACCCCATGGCTGTGAAGCTCTCCAACAAGCCCCCTGCCCGCCATTGACTCTGTGTGTGTGTCTGCCACACATCCACAGGGGAGCCCACCAACAAATGCCCCCCCACTGACTTTGAGTCTCTCTCTCTTCCTCTCACACACACACACACACACACACACACACACACACACACACACACACACACACACACACACACACACACACACACACACACACACACACACACACACACACACACACACACACACACACACACACACACAGTCTGACACCTCACTGTCCCTCAAATCCAGCTAAATGCACAACATGCTTCTCTGTCAATACCTGTAACCCCGGAGGAAGCATGGAGCCAGTTTCGGCTCTCCCCAGATCGGCAGAGGGTGGAGCAGCAACCAGGATTACTAAATTAAAATTAGCACTAATGGGGGATAAAAATGGGATAGAAAATCGGGGGAAAAAACATTATAAAAAAATAAAATACCTGTAACCCCATGTCCAATACTAAGGCCTTGTTTAGACGACAACGGTCTCTGCGTAAAACGGCAAACTGGCGTTGCATTCTCACATTTGATTTCGTGTTTATACACAGCGTTTGTGATAACGATTTGCGTGCAGACTGAAGCCGCAAAAAACTTAGAGCAGCGTCAAGTGAGCCAGAATAACATTGAAACTTCTGGTTAAAACCTTCACAATAATGGTAATTAAATAAACTAATAGCTTTATTGATGCATGTTGCAACGTGTTTTTTGGTGTGTGATCCAGAAGACATATAGAAGATAGACAACCAAAAGTAAATGTTCAGTCAATTACAGTTGTCACTCACTGTCTCAATTGTGTACTTAAATATGGATTATAGTACATTATGTGATCTGTGGATTTCCCTCTTTTCCCCCCATTTCTTTCAAGTAGATAAAATGAGGAAATGAAGATGAGTGGAGCTGTGAAGACTGATCTTCCTCACACATTTAATTCAAAGCAGGTTAACCTATTTAAAATCCTCCTCGGGCGCCTGCTGCCATGTGCTTTAAGATGGAGTTAAGCCATGTCTGCTCAGTAACTGAGCATCACATGGCTTTCAACCCTTCATACAGTGAACACGCCTGCCAACGTGACTACTTATACCTGGTAAAAACTCTTATGCTGTCGTCTTTCACACATTCATATAATTCCTCTCATTGGTAATGCATATATTTTGATATTTTTTTGCATGTTTGTCGTTCACTGTGTCTTTCTGCTTTCTGTGTCAGTTGTGTCAGCCGTTGTGACACATTGTGATGTAAAACGTCCTTTAAGTGATGAAACACACCAAAATCATCCAATCATCCATATTTCACTTACTGTACCATACAAACAAACACACACACACACACACACACACACACACACATATATATATATATATATATGTAGATTATGAAGTCGCAGTGCTGCAATGCCGTTTGGCAGCACCGCTGCAAAGCACGTTGATGTTTACAACATACAGCACATGTCATGAGAGGGCTTGGATAGGCTACTACTACAGCACAGAGCCAGGTGACTGAAGCAGCTATCACTACCAGTAATATTGAACGGCGCAAAACGAATAACGTTAACATTACAGATTCTGACCAACACACCAACATGTGTGTGTTGAATTTAACTGGCTGGCAGAAAACAGACAGAATTACTGTCGGAAAGCGGATTTATGTGGGCTCAGTTCTGAAACTAACATTACGTTAAGTAGACATAGAAACACAGCAACAGCAGCAGCAGCAGCCTATGTAATGGGGCGACTTCATGGAAACAGGCGAGTTGAATTCACAGTTGAAGACTTGTACTGTAACAATTGTGCAATTACTCACATTGGGTTGAAAACAGGAAAGAACTTGATGTTTTCTTCTTTGTCTTAACATTTTCACAACAACACAGAAGATAACACTTCTGCTTATCCTCCCCTCCCCCTCCTCCTCTCCACTCTACCGCTTCTCTGAACTGGGTGCGCTTGTTTAATGCCGTCCGTGCGTCCCTCGTGCATCACGGCTGATTTTAGTTTGCCTTTTTTATGATCAAATCTGCAAAAAATGTATTCGAACAGATGGTCCGATGTAGAAGGCTCAGAGGTCGATGGGGGTCAGCCCATCGAAGCCCCCAGCTCCCCGGTCTGCCAAGCTGAGGCACAGGTGTAGAGGGAAAGAGAGAGCGTCTCGTCTCGAGGGCGATAGCGTTACAAAGCCGGTAATGCACCCACGTAACTATGCACACATGCACGCACACATTCACGTGCGCACACACATGCACAGTTTGAGAAACGTCTGGAAATTAATGGAGAATGAATTTCCTCATTGGCGAGACTTTGGCACGCTATGGAGAGATTGGCTCGAAACATGCACGTGCACACATACAGTTTGTCAGAGAGAGGGGAGATACGGTGGAGGAGAAGGCAGGGTAGTGGACCTGCTGCAAACCTAGGACCTGCACACCTGCACCACTTACTTCAACACCTGGGTGTGATTTTTTCTTTAGATATGGCTTCCAAACACATTTCTGAACATTTGTATGTCTTTGTCTTTGTCTTTATTTAAGATCCCCATTAGCTACAGCAGAGCTGCAGCTATTCTTCCTGGGGTCAAACAACTTATGTATGTATTGTATGTGACCCTTGTATGTGACCCTTGCACTCATAAAAATCAATCAATCAATCAATCAATCAATCAATCAATCAATAATCTAATATGGACTCGCCATTGCGCATATAAGGCTATACCATCTCCAGTGCAAATAGGGAATACAAATCTAAATGGCAAGCAAGCGTGTGGAGTCGACCTCCCTCTCTCTCTCTCTCACACTCTCTCTCTGTCTCGCTCATCTGTGTCTCACTCACTTTGCGTGTGTGTGCACTCACTTTGCGTGTGTGTATGTGTGTGTGTGTGTGTGTGTGTGTGTGTGTGTGTGTGTGTGTGTGTGTGTGTGTGTGTGTCTCTCTCTCTCTCTCTCTCTCTCTCTCTCTCTCTCTCTCTCTCTCTCTCTCTCTCTCTCTCTCTCTCTCTGCGCGCTCTGAGTTGAGGATGACATGACAGCTTGTCTCGCGCATCAACAGACATGTTCAAAGGCAAACGTTTGAACAGCACTTTTGACGTCAGGAATAATCGTTATTTTCTCATCCGGGTCTTCTCTCCTCTTGTGCTTGTGCTAATATTGACTTTATCCAGAGAGAGAGAGAGCGAGCGGAGAGCTTGGCGGCGGCTTAAGCCTGGTTTACAACACATTATGCATATAGCCAGCCTGGCTATGTGACAGGCACGGCGCAGGGAACAGCGCACTTCACCCAGCTTCATCTGGCGCACATTCTTTCACTTTCCCATGCGAAACACAGCGGATATTTACTCTTCAACTTCTCCTATCTTTTCCAAAATGATCTTTTAATGGCTTCGGAATGGAGATAGCCTTGGTGAGTTTTGAGAACGGTGGCGCTAAGGGGAGCGGTGGCAATGCCGATAATATTAACGAGCCCTGCCGGAACGCACTGGATCATCTCTCCACCCCACCACCACCTCTGCTCCAGACCGGACTTGGACAGGACTCGTACGGCAAAGAGCTGAACGCGCTGGGCGGCGGTCACCAGCCTGGCCCGTGGAAAATCAACGACATGAACAACACGTTCAGCTGCAACGAAAACGCCATGGATGCGCTTTTACGCGCGGACCACAGCCCCCATCTGTTCGACGAGGACATGTTGGACATGGACATGGACACGGAGAGCAACGAGAGGGTGCTGATCAACATAGCGGGGCTGAGGTACGAGACGCAGCTGGGGACCCTCAACCAGTTCCCCGACACTTTATTGGGAGACCCCGCAAAGAGAATCAAATACTTTGACCCACTCAGGAACGAGTACTTTTTCGACCGCAACCGGCCAAGTTTTGATGGGATATTGTACTTCTACCAGTCGGGAGGGAAGATCCGGAGACCCGTCAATGTGTCCATTGACGTGTTCGCGGATGAGATCAGGTTTTATCAGCTGGGCGAGGAGGCCATGGAGAGGTTCCGTGAAGATGAGGGCTTCATCAAGGAGGAGGAGAAGCCATTGCCCCAGAATGAATTTCAAAAGCAGGTGTGGCTTATATTTGAGTACCCTGAGAGCTCCAGCCCCGCAAGAGGCATCGCCATCGTCTCTGTGATCGTCATCACCATATCCATCATCACCTTCTGCCTGGAGACCTTACCGGAGTTTCGGGATGAGAGGGAGCTGCAGGTCTGGGCAATATATCAATATTATTACATTTGTATTGTGATATGAGACATATCTCGTCTTAGATTTGGGTTTGGGATGAAATATCATGATAGGCTAAGTGTATTTTCCTCGTTTTAAAGGCTGCATTTCAGTAAAATTATGTCATTTTCTAAACCAGACTGTTCTAAAATAAAGACACTCCAACATTACATTACATTTACATTACGTCATTTGGCAGACGCTTTTATCCAAAGCGACTTACAATAACACACTTTTTGTCAGCAATAGAGCAATCAACTATGGAGCACAGTCTATGACAACTACAAATTCTGAAGGAACAGTGGTACGAGTTTAGTTTAGGATTTTTTTTTTTACATTATACAGAACAGTCTGCTACACTATTATTTGCCTTTACCCACTTAGTAATTATATCCACAGACATTACTGATGATTATTTATCAAAAATATAATATTTTGTGAAACCACCAATGGTCATCCCTACACTATTGTTGCAATATTGATATCGAGGTAGGCAGTTAGCCTTTTTGGTCAAAAAATATTGTGATATTTGATTTTGTTCATATCACCCAGCCCTAGAGTACAGTAACTTGCAATATCATTTTAAAACTCAACATGAAAAAGAATCGTGATACGATCATGGATCGTGATCTTGCCTGAAAAAAAATGCTGATATGATATTTTTGCACATCTCGCCCATAGCTGCCAGTGATCAGTCACCCGGACAACAGCACCGCACCCCGGCCGTCGCTCACCTTCACAGACCCCTTCTTCATCATAGAGACCACGTGCGTGATCTGGTTCACCTTCGAGCTGTTCGTGAGGTTCTTCGCATGCCCCAGCAAGTCTGAGTTCTCCAAGACCATCATGAACATCATCGACATCATGTCCATCATGCCTTACTTCATCACGGTGGGCACGGAGCTGGCCGAGCAGCACGGACACCAGCAGCACCAGCAGAACGGACAGCAGGCCATGAGCCTGGCCATCCTCAGGGTCATCCGCCTGGTCAGGGTCTTCAGGTACAAGTCTAGGGCTACGACTAACCCCCGTGTTCATTATTGATTAACCTGTTGATTATTTTCTCCACTAATCAATTCGTTGTTTGGTCTATAAATCTCCAGAAAATGGTGAAAAATATCCATAACTTTTCCCCCAAAGCCCAAGATGACGTCCTCAAAAGTCTTGTTTTGTCGACAACCCAAAGATGTTCCGTTTACTATCATAGAGGTGTAAATAAACCAGAAAATAGCCACATTTAAAGGAGAATTTCGTTTTTTTTTAACCTGGACCCATCTCCTGGCAATAATTATGATTTGGCCACTCACCCAGCGATGTCCGCGGCGTTTCTGGCCGTCCTAGCGTTGTTTTGAGATCAATAGCGTCCAAGTCAGTTGTAAAATGGAGCTGATTTGGGGCCAAGTGTGAGCCTGTCTTTCCTGCATCTAAATAGCTATTTTTATTTCCGTTTTCGCCACATATCGTCGTAATGTGATCCCTCAACATCCATCACCAGAGTGATATTTCGCCCCAGGCCATTTCCTGGAGTCTCCCAGGGATCAAATTGCCTCAAACGTGATCTCGGTCACCAAGTCTCGTAAAGTCCCGCGATACTTTCCTGCCGACTGGCCAACTACAGGTAGGACGCTTTGCGGTGGTGGTTTTAGCGTAACCTATGTGGGGTTTGGCGTAACCTATGTGGGATTCGAAATAACGAAGGTTATGCCAAACCCAACATAGGTTATGCTAAAACCACCACCACAAAGCGTCCTACCTGTAGTTGGCCAGTCGGCAGGAAAGTATCGCGGGACTTTACGAGACTTGGTGACCGAGATCACGTTTGAGGCCATTTGATCCCTGGGAGACTCCAGGAAATGGCCTGGGGCGAAATATCACTCTGGTGGATGTTGAGGGATCACATTACGACGATATGTGGCGAAAACGGGAATAAAAATAGCTATTTAGATGCAGGAAAGACAGGCTCACACTTGGCCCCAAATCAGCTCCATTTTACAACTGACTTGGACGCTATTGATCTCAAAACAACGCTAGGACGGCCAGAAACGCCGCGGACATCGCTGGGTGAGTGGCCAAATCATAATTATTGCCAGGAGATGGGTCCAGTTTAAAAAAAAACGAAATTCTCCTTTAAGAAGCTGGAATGGCAGAAGTTTAGCATTTTTGTCTTAAAACAAAAGAAAGGTTCGTCACACTTTCACACAACCTTCATGATGGCAAAGTTACATCACAATGAACACAGAGGCCATTCATGAAGAGCAGTGCAGTCAGTACAACCAGTAAAACAATTGACACCTGTGCTGTGTTCCTTTTGCTCAGATGGCAACTTGGGAAATGTAGTAAATCAATCAATCAATCAATCAATGTAGTGCAACAGAAGCTCAGTGTAGTTCTAGATGGACAGACATACATAGGTCTACATCATGAGTGTGTCAAGCAAAGTGTAAAAGTAATAATAAAAATATGTTTTAAGATACATTTATGTAAATAAAGATGACTTATATATACATTTGTATTTACATGTGTTAGTTAGTTATGTGACTCGGTTACTTTACTATATTACTATCGCTACCCCCTCTTCCGAAAAAGTGATGTACAACCTGTTTAGAACTGAATCCACTTTATTGGAACAATAATGAACATTACAGGAGGAGTCAATCAGCCAAACGGCATACTTTTTTAAAATGTATTTCCCTACCTAGGACAAAAAATGACAACGCAGTTAGTCTCGCATTGCCAGAGCATTCTCCAGAGAAGCACCCCGACTTTGGAACTCCCGCCCCAGCCTGTCAGAGACTCACCCGCACTCTCTATTTTCAAATCCCCACTAAAAACCTACCCGTTCTCCCAAGTGTACAACCTCCCCTACCCATAACCACCTCTTCCAGCCATGCCCCGCCCCCTCTTCCCCTCCCTCTCTTCTGCCTGGCCCCGCCCCCTCTCACACGCTCCCTCCCTCCCTTCTATGTGTTCATGTTTCCCTGATGAGATGTGTTCGTTGTTATTTGTTAGCCTGGGTGAACCCAGCCTTCAACGTGACATCACACACTGTGTCTGTAGTGTACGTTTTCTCCGGGACTGATACTGGTACATGGAGGTCACGTGGTGGAGGCTGCGTTTACCCAGGCTAGTTATTTGTATCTGTTGATTGTTGCACGTTTTTTATTTGTTTCCTGTGGACCCCTAATTGTCAGCGTCTTTGGGTCATTGAAAAGCCGTATACAAAATAAATTAATAATAATAATAATAATAATAATAATAATAATAATAATAAGTATTATTATTATTATTATTATTATTATTATTATTATTATTATTATTATTATTATTATTATTATTATTATTATTATAGACCTATCTCCACACCTCGTTATAGCGCTGTGCCAGCGCTTGAGAAAGTAACGCAGTAACTCGAAGTTACTTGGATTAGTAACTAATATAATTACTGTTTGGAGATTGTAATGCCTTACTCTTTTTATTTCTGCATGCTCTTTTCTCCTTATGTATTTGACGTCAAACACTTTGGATTGCCTCTGTGTACGTGCTGTACAAATAACCTTGCCTTGCCTTTTCCTCCAGGATCTTCAAGCTGTCCAGACACTCCAAAGGGCTGCAGATCCTGGGCCAGACGCTGAAGGCCAGCATGCGCGAGCTGGGCCTGTTGATCTTCTTCCTCTTCATCGGGGTCATCCTCTTCTCCAGTGCCGTGTTCTTCGCAGAGGCCGACGAGCCCGAGTCCCACTTCTCCAGCATCCCCGACGCCTTCTGGTGGGCCGTGGTCACCATGACCACCGTGGGCTACGGCGACATGCGGCCCGTGACGGTCGGCGGGAAGATCGTGGGCTCTCTGTGCGCCATCGCCGGCGTGCTGACCATCGCGCTGCCCGTGCCCGTCATCGTCTCCAACTTCAACTACTTCTACCACCGGGAGACGGACCAGGACCAGTCGTCTCTGAAGGACGAGCCGAACAGTGGGCGCGCGAGCCCGGAGTTAAAGCGGAGAGGGAGTAAAGGTTCGGTCAAATCGCAGGACGTGGAGAACAACGAGGGGGCGCCGTCGGCGGAGAAGGCCAATATGAAGGCCAACAGCAGCGTGGACATCAAGAGGTCTCTTTACGCCTTCTGCCTGGACACGCGGGAGACGGACCTGTAGCTGCCTCGCGTCCTTAAGATACAGTTAAGCCACAATATCTTAAAGACCATCGTGTCAGTCGTATACAAATACCCCCATTAATGGGCTCCAGGTCTTTGCACAGTGGAAGGATCAACACGTTGCAATCCTGAACAGTTTTCGAGCGATATAAAAAGCACATTAGAATCTCCTCCTCCGTCCGCGCTGCACAAACCCCTGCAGCCGTGCACAAACCCCTGCAGCCGTGCACAAACCCCTGAGCCGTGCACAAACCCCTGAGCCGTGCACAAACCCCTGAGCCGTGCGCTTGGGGAAACAAACCACATCATCACGTGCAGCATAGTGGCCCTTTAATAGAGAGTCAAAGTCATGCCCACTTCTGGGTTCAGCATACAGTAGGAACCAAGGGATTTCATCCGCCATTTTATTTTCCATTGACATTTCATAAAATGCTTATAAAATTAGTTTTACTTGGTCAAACCAAGCAATTCAGCTATATTTAGAATCAGGAGAGACATTTTTATTTTTATTTTTATTTTTATTTTTATTTTTATTTTTATTTTTATTTTTATTTTTATTTTTATTTTTATTTTTATTTTTATTTTTATTTTTATTTTTATTTTTATTTTTATTTTTATTAATATAACATTTCACTCTGACCAAAACGAAATAATAATAATAATCCGCGATATTAAAACCATTTTTATAAGCATTTTACGACATGTCTATGGGCAAATAAATGGCGGATGAAATCCCTTGATTCATATGCCTAACCCGGAAGTGGGTGTGGCTCTATAGTAGGAGCACCCCCCAGTATCATCATCACACCCGAATCAAACTCCTGGGGAGATGAGTGAGAAAAGTAGGGCGACTGAGCTACAGATGTGCTAAGGATGCAGCAGAGCTACTGTGGGAATAAGTACTTGCGCGCTTTGACATGGGAGAGGATTATGCTGTGAGGCTGTTAGGCCTTAACGTTGCCACGGCAACCAACCAGGCTAGTGGACATACTTGATGGAGTAGCCTATGTCCATAGTACAAAAGAAAGAAAGAAAAGGCCAAATGGGTGTTTTATTTTCATATGTACCGTCACTTAGTCATATGTTTACTCTTAAAATCATTGCATTTAATGCACCTGCAAATATGTACATAATTTCCTATAGGCCTACTATTTATGAATCGGATTACGGTGTTATTGTAGATCGGAAAAAAGAAAGAAAGTGGTTTATTTTGAAGATACAGACACCTGTTTCCTCTACTCAGGTACTGTAAAAGTGGGATTCTTGCTTTCCTGTTTTCGAACGAGAGTCGGTTGACTCTCTACAGCGACAGACGTTGAAACGAAGCGCTGGGACTGGATGTGTTGTTACTGATCATCACTCCAGCTCCAGGAGGACATTGAGCGATCAAAGGACACAACATGGAAGTACTGAGGGCTGGAGAGTCAAGAGGACAGCACAGCAGAGGGCATCTGGAGAGAGCAAGCCACGCAGACGTCAGGTTAGTGCGCTACCGCAATGCATTCTACTGATTTGGGCGTTAAAAATAACAATAAACACTGGTGCCTTTGTGGTTTTACCTCAAATAAGTGAGCAGTTACAGTGGAGATTCAGGGAGGAGTAGGGCTGCACCGATATATCAGTCGTATCGGTATCGGCCGATAATTGCTCTTTTTGACTGCAATCGGCAAAAAGGACGGCGTTCACCGATTGCAGTGGCCGAGATGAGCATTTATCAGTGGGTCACATGATTTCTGCTTGGCTACCGTACTCACGCACCTTAGTAACAGCCACTTCAAAGTATTCTCATTGAGAGTATAGCAGGCTAAAAAGGCTTTTTCACAAAATAATCTTTTTTCCTGTGAAAGAAGGTTATATTAACGGTTGTTTGTTTCATAAATGTGTATGATTGAATTTGTGCTCATTCAAAGATGCTGTGATGATGGGCTCAAAATACTTTAAAACAGTTCAGCTATTTGTTTCTAATGAAGATGTATTTGTTTCCCTGTCACAAAAGGGGTAAAAAGGTATCGGCTATCGGCCAAATTGTTGTTTTAAACATCAGTATCGGTATCGGCCCAGAATTTTGCAATGGTTGCATCCCTACTGTCCCTACTCCCTAGGTAGGAGCTGTTCTTTCAGCACCACAATGGCATGCAAAGAGACTGAGGAAATTGGCTCTGGAAATTCATAAGTTGGTAACACTTAATATTATCATTATCTCTACACACAACATAGGTTACATACATCATATCCATACTAAACATTTACTCACATATACATGCATATTAATAGCATATGGCTGTTTGTTAGTCATCATAAAGCAGTGCACTTATTAATGCATGACCATATTCTACAACTACCAATCCATTAACTAAGTTTTCCCTCGTTAACCTCCTAATTACTGCTTATAAGGAAGTTGTACATTAATATGCTTTAGTGGTACTGCTACCTTATAAAGCCTTATAAGTGCTTTATAATGACTCCATTTGATAAGGTACACTCCCAGGAAGCCATTTGACGACAGTAACTGTCTTCCCTGTATGTGGGAGATGATAGTGGTGAGAACTGTGATTGGCTGTTGACTTGGGCCACGTGCTGTAGGCTCTGGGGATTGGATGGTCGGCCTATTTAATAATGTATTGTAGACCTTTGGTTCTTAAACTTTTTCATGTCAAGGAGCCCAGATACGTGATAGGCCAGGGACCCCCATTTGGTATGACTTTGTCTAATGGCCCCATCTAAGGTAGTTGTTGTTGGATATGATTTAGCCCAGACTTCCAAAACTGCCTATTGTGTCTCACCATCTAGATGGTGAGCTAAGACCAGTATCATTCTGCACTAAAGGTCCTTACACATCGGGAGCGTTTTTTTCATGCGATTAATTCGCACGTCAATAATATTTTCCGAACCTATATCAGTCAATGCAACCGTGCATACCAACGGCGAAGTTTCGCCCAGCGTTATTGCGGTGTTTATTTTTTCGAACCACGGTCGATTTTTCAGAAATTCGCTTCCGACGTGTACACATCTGTGGCTGTGATTGACAGGTGGGTCAAAACTCGCATCGCAATTTCGTGCCGTATATTCGCATCGCTCTTGATGTGTAAGGACCTTTAGTCTCGCTGGCCAGCCTCCTCTCCCTTCCGTCCGAGGAGTCTGGCGCCGCAGGTCTCCATAACTGGGATAAACCCTCCCCTGCTCTACAGCTGCTCCCCATTGGAGCGACTGTTTCGGTGGCAGCCGGATGTCCGCTCCCGGCTTATTACAAACTCTGTCATTGGCTCCGACCATGTCAATCAGAGCGGCTTCCGCTCCCTCCTCCCTGTGTGTCGCTGTAAATAGTGCCCTGCCGCCTCAGTGAAAACAACAACGCTAACTAGCTAGCAAGCTAACGGCAGAAACCTACACGCTAGCTCGTTGCTACATGCTGAAAACGGCAAATTGGATTGTTGGAAACTATTTTCCAAGGGCACTGCCGCTAAGCGGCGCCCATCGCAATCCCACTATGGAGACCTGCGGCGCCAGACTCCTCGGACGGAAGGGAGAGGAGGCTGGCCAGCGAGACTAGTCTGCACTAAATTCTCTCCTTGGGCTAACTTCTAGTCATAGGGAAATCACACAATGACTCATTTTGCTGGGGACTCCCCTGGCTGAGCTGATGTTCGGCTATGACTGTGCGGCTGCCACAGACAACGTCCTAACGTGAAGCTCATGTTGAAGCATATATTTTGCTTTAGTTGTGACAGTCTTGGCATAGTGTCCCCCTCTCCACCATTCAGGGGGGTACCTCAACTTTGGGATGGGCCAGCAGGTGTCTCTGTAGAGAAATGTTGAGGTAATGCTTGACGTGTGTAACTGGATGTCAACTTTCCAACCTTTCAAAGCAGATTACAATGGGCCTCATACCACCGCACCAGAGATGGGTGTGTGTCTCCATTTGCTGTGTGTGTGTGTGTGTGTGTGTGTGTGTGTGTGTGTGTGTGTGTGTGTGTGTGTGTGTGTGTGTGTGTGTGTGTGTGTTTACAATGAGGGGATTGGACAAGGGCTTTTCTAGCACGGCACTCTACCTCTTGTTCTTTTGGCATATCCAGGGCGTCAAATTCCGCGGCTTTGTTGCAGCGCTCGGCATCTGCTACTGACATACAGACTGTCCTGACATACAAACTGTCCTGACAAACTGTCCTGACATACAAACTGTCCTGACATACAAACTGTCCTGACATACAAACTGTCCTGACAAACTGTCCTGACATACAAACTGTCCTGACGTACAAACTGTCCTGACAAACTGTCCTGACATACAAACTGTCCTGACATGCAAACTGTCCTGACAAACTGTCCTGACATACAAACTGTCCTGACATACAAACTGTCCTGACATATTGTCCTGACATACAAACTGTCTTGACAAACTGTCCTGACATACAAACTGTCCTGACATACTGTCCTGACATACACATTGTCCTGACAAACTGTCCTGACATACAAACTGTCCTGACATACAAACTGTCCTGACATACAAACTGTCCTGACATACTGTCCTGGCATACAAACTGCCCTGACAAACTGTCCTGACATACAAACTGACCTGACAAACTGTCCTGACATACAAACTGTCCTGACATACTGTCCTGACATACAAACTGTCCTGACAAACTGTCCTGACATACAAACTGTCCTGACATACTGTCCTGACAAACTGTCCTGACATACAAACTGTGCTGACATACAAACTGTCCTGACATACAAACTGTCCTAAGGGTGGGCGGAAATATTATATGATTATTTTAGGCAGGATCCCGATCCACCACCTTATCACGATTATATTTCATGTTGGTTAGAGACTATTTTAAGTCACTGAAGACTATAACTAGTGCTGCGCGATATGGACGAAAAATATCTCTGTATTTTTAGGTTGATTGGTGATACACGACAGTGTTTCCCACAGGATTTTGAGTCTTTGTGGTGGGGGACCGCATACCCCCTAGGGGGGTGCAGGCGCATGCCCCCCCGCGAGATTTTTTTAAAACATTTTAAAGTAAAATGCATGAATTTGGTGTACTTTGAGAAAGCTTAAGAGCCAAATTAAAAGGCTAGATCTATGAAGAACATGTCATCATTACTGTGCTGTGGGTTTACAATGACAAACTAAATTTCTCCCTATAGGTCAGGGATACTCAACTTGCTTTGCCCGGGGGCCACTTTCGTGAAATGATAGAAGGCGAGGGGCCAGTTAATAAACAAACAATATACATTTTTCTGTAGCGGATTGTAGGTTTTTGGGGTGTCAGCCGGAGTTTAGGCTGACAATGTTGTGCACACCGGATAGTTAGTTAGGTTAAGTTAGTTAGGTTAAGTACATACATAAGTGCCTGGGTAGCGAGCAGATGGCGGTATTTAACAATTTAGCAGCTAAATCATAGATTATTGGAAGATATTCCATATTCCAGACTGAAGTGCTATAACAGAAGTTCATCAAAAAGTTTCCAAGGCACTCTTCTTCATTAAAAAGCTTTAATATAAGGCTAGTTCTTCATAGAACAGAATAAAACAGCCAACATGTTTCGGCCATAAGGCCTTCTTCAGGGCTAGTTGCAAACAGGAAACAAGTCAGTAAAGGAAGCCTTAATAAGTTCAGCAAGCCACACCCATGGGTGTGGCCTTAATGGCAATACTTAACAGCTGTTAGCTGGAAAAAAGTACATAATATTAACCACAAGAGGTCAACATGTCACATAAATACACTTACTGACCTTTGTTCTATATAAAAAGAGACTCCTAGGCTAGAAAAGTACATACACCACAAAACAACAAACATCTATAATCATAATACGTTGTGAGACCAATAGAATAAGAAAATACATATATAATAATCATGATGCATAACCCTTGTAAACAAAAGGGGGGGGGGGGTAGGGGGAAATAAAGCAGAGGAGAGGGCTACCAAATTCCTGAGGGGAGGATGTCTATAGGAAAGAAACCATATCTATAGCATCGTTCAGAAGTATTGGCCAGAATGACATGAACATTTGGACACTTATTCAGCGGGTATGGCGATACATGATACATATCTCTGTATTTTGTACGAAGTGGGCTAAATGTTCAGTTGTAAGTCAAAGCCACAGGTGAGATGTCACAACAAGGGTTTCCTTCCCTGTCTGTTGGTGCTTTCATCAAATATTTACACAATGAGGTTTTGGATAAATAATCATCAGTAATGTGGATATAATGACTAAGGGGGTGAAGGCAAATAATAGAACAGCCAGAACAGTGTGCTGCAGTAAGTTCAGAATATTGTATATTATGTATAATATATATATGTGAGACACCTGTGAGACTCCCGCCTCCCACTGTGCCTCAACCAATCCTGTGAGACTCCCACCTCCCACTGTGCCTCAACCAATCCCGTGAGACTCCCGCCTCCCACTGTGCCTCAACCAATCCTGTGAGACTCCCACCTCCTACTGTGCCTCAACCAATCCTGCAAAAGTAACACAATTTTATCGCAAAAAAAATCACATAAAACATTGCAAATTCCATTGTAATTTTGGAGAAACTTGCCATTAGGTGCTGTAGTAGTTCGGGGGGAAATCCTCAACCATTTCCTGCCATTTTAAAGAAATTAGTTAAAAAAGTCAGTGGAAAATTGCGGCCAACACATGGAGAGCACAGGCATGCGCGGCCTGTCAGCGGCTGCTGCCTCTCAGCTGCCCCTCTGGGTGCTGTGAGGGTAGCAGGTGCTTCTGGCCTATAGGCACGGAGCACTCTTTAAAAGATATGGCAGCTGACAGTGTAATGAAAACATGCAGAGCACTGCCAATGACCAATGCCACATGTCCAGCAACAAGCCCAGCAGTGCATTCCACTGATTAACACACCGTCATCCAGAGAGCCAAGTCAGCTGCTGGCCTGACTGGCTGGGAGGCCTGTAGGTCTCTCTATGGTTAGAGGCTGCAGATCTACAGGTCTCTCTATGGTTAGAGGCTGCAAATCTACAGGTCTCTCTATGGTTAGAAGACGCAGATCTACAGGTCTCTCTATGGTTAGAGGCTGAAGATCTACAGGTCTCTCTATGGTTAGAAGACGCAGATCTACAGGTCTCTCTATGGTTAGAGGCTGCATATCTACATGTCTCTCTATGGTTAGAAGACGCAGATCTACAGGTCTCTCTATGGTTAGAGGCTGCAAATCTACAGGTCTCTCTATGGTTAGAAGACGCAGATCTACAGGTCTCTCTATGGTTAGAGGCTGCATATCTACATGTCTCTCTATGGTTAGAAGACGCAGATCTACAGGTCTCTCTATGGTTAGAGGCTGCAAATCTACAGGTCTCTCTATGGTTAGAGGCTGCATATCTACATGTATCTCTATGGTTAGAGGACGCAGATCTACAGGTATCTTTATGGTTAGAGGCTGCAGATCTACAGGTCTCTCTATGGTTAGAGGCTGCAGATCTACAGGTCTCTCTATGGTTAGAGGACGCAGATCTACAGGTATCTTTATGGTTAGAGGCTGAAGATCTACAGGTCTCTCTATGGTTAGAGGCTGCAGATCTACATGTCTCTCTATGGTTAGAGGCTGCATATGTACAGGTCTCTCTATGGTTAGAGGCTGCAGATCTACAGGTCTCTCTATGGTTAGAGGCTGCAGATATAAACGTCTCTCTATGGTTAGAGGCTGCAGATCTACAGGTCTCTCTATGGTTAGAGGCTGCAGATATAAAGGTATCTCGGTGGTTAGAGGCTGCAGATCTACAGGTCTCTATGGTTAGAGGCTGCAGATATAAAGGTCTCTCTATGGTTAGAGGCTGCAGATATAAAGGTCTCTCTATGGTTAGAGGCTGCAGATCTACAGGTCTCTCTATGGTTAGAGGCTGCAGATCTACAGGTCTCACTATGGTTAGAGGCTGCAGATCTACAGGTCTCTTTATGGTTAGAGGCTGCAGAACTACAGGTCTCTCTATGGTTAGAGGCTGCAGATCTACAGGTCTCTCTATGGTTAGATGCTGCAGATCTACAGGTCTCTCTATGGTTAGAGGCTGCAGAACTACAGGTCTCTCTATGGTTAGAGGCTGCAGATCTACAGGTCTCTCAATGGTTAGATGCTGCAGATCTACAGGTCTCACTATGGTTAGAGGCTGCAGATCTACAGGTCTCTTTATGGTTAGAGGCTGCAGATCTACAGGTCTCTCAATGGTTAGATGCTGCAGATCTACAGGTCTCACTATGGTTAGAGGCTGCAGATCTACAGGTCTCTTTATGGTTAGAGGCTGCAGATCTACAGGTCTCTCTATGGTTAGAGGCTGCAGATCTACAGGTCTCTTTATGTTTAGAGGCTGCAGATCTACAGGTCTCTCTATGGTTAGAGGCTGCAGATCTACAGGTCTCTTTATGGTTAGAGGCTGCAGATCTGCAGGTCTCTTTATGGTTAGAGGCTGCAGATCTGCAGGTCTCTCTATGGTTAGAGGCTGCAGATCTACAGGTCTCTCTATGGTTAGAGGCTGCAGATCTACAGGTCTCTCTATGGTTAGAGGCTGGACTGACTGGCTGGAAAGCCTGCCAGTCTCTCTATGGTTAGAGGCTGCAGATACACAGCATGCTCCATTCTGAAATGTAATTGCATTGCATTCTTTTCTCTATTTTTTTATATATATTCCCCCATTAATTTATTTATCCTGGTTGCTGCTCCACCCTCTGCCAATCTGGGGAGAGCCGAAACTGGCTCCATGCTTCCTCCGAGACATGGGCAGTAGCCAGCCGCTTTTTTTTCGTAATTGCATTGCATTCTACTATCTACTGTACATGCACAACCCAATCACCAAAATAAAATGTCTGCATTGTAAGCTTCTGCAATGCACGGATACTGTACAATCTCAACGTGAATTTGAAACTAAACGTCGGCCTTTCACGTTTCTAAAACGTGGCGTTTTACTTCACTGCAAACCTACAATCTCACCGTAAATTTGAAACAAAACGGCGGTTAATTTGAAATCCAACGTTAAACGCAAATAAAACGACTTCAACAACTTTGGTTGTGTTTAGGCAAGTAAACCAACTTGGTTATGGTTAGGATTATGGTTTTGGTTCGGCTTAAATAACAAAAACATTAAATGTGACTCACGGTTGAAATGTAGACTTTGGAAACACTGTGACCATGACATGGGACTTGCACACGGAACACCCTTCCTGGCCACCGCATTTCAAAAGCAGGCTCTTTTACATGTATAACGTTGATATACACATATCTAAATGTGATATGCAACACATTTTTGGTTCAGAAACATGTTTTGGGAGTCGTAATCTGTCCTTCCGTATGAGGACGTGTTGCAAAAACAATTGCAAATAAAAGAAAGAATAAAAAAAAATTATAAGTTAGATAACACTTCAGCTCCTGGCTTTTTGCTGTTTGGATGGATTACTGAAATGCTGTCATTGTTAGTGTGTGTGTGTGTGTGTGTGTGTGTGTGTGTGTGTGTGTGTGTGTGTGTGTGTGTGTGTGTGTGTGTGTGTGTGTGTGTGTGTGTGCGTGTGCGTGTGCGTGTGCGTGTGCGTGCGCGTGCGCATGTGCGTGCATGCTAGTGTTGTGTGGGATCTTTGATGTATACCCTCCTTAAGTTTCAAAGGGTGTTCTGCATCAGGCTGGTGATGTGCTATAGGTTGGAATGGCTAACCTTGAACATAATCTCAACCAGCGGCCCTCTGTGGCAGGGAGCCGCCTGTTCAGGGCCTGACAGGACGGCTGGGAGAATGGATGGCATGACAGCTTCTCTATAGCTGCT
>NW_028151289.1:0-7500 GCF_964638095.1 Poromitra crassiceps
CCCCTCTGTGCCTCTCTAACCCTGCAACTAACGATTAGTCTATTTTTCGTCGTCGATTACATTTATATTTATATTAATATTCTTGGTTAATCGATTAGTTGTTTGGTCAATAAATTGTCATAAAACAGTGAAAAAAATATCGATCAGTTTCCCAAAATCCCAAGATGACGTCCTCAAATGTCTTGTTTTGTCCACACAACCCAAAGAGATTCAGTTTACTGTCATAGTGCCGTTACGAAACCAGAAAATGTTTACATTTAAGAAGCTGAATCAGATAATAATAATATTTTTTCATAGAAAATACTCAAATGATCAAAATATTTAATCGATTAATAGTTGCAGCTTTATCTCTCTCCCTCTCCATCCTTTCTCTCTCTCTTTCCTCCCCCTCTCTCCCCCCTCCCCCCCCCCCTATGGTCTCCTCTCCATACATGTGTGCCAATATCACATGAACATGATAATCACACTGGTATCAGGCTACACTGACACACATCAGCACCTGCTTAGTCTACACAGAGACAATTATTAGTTAGGTTTTAGGTTACTTTAGCTTAGTCTACACAGACAATTATTAGTTAAGGTTTTAGGTTACTTTAGCTTAGTCTACACAGACAATTATTAGTTAAGGTTTTAGGTTACTTTAGGCTTAGTCTACACAGAGACAATTATTAGTTAAGGTTTTAGGTTACTTTAGCTTAGTCTACACAGAGACATTAGTTAGGTTTTAGGTTGCTTTAGCTTAGTCTACACAGAGACAATTATTAGTTAAGGTTTTAGGTTGCTTTAGCTTAGTCTACACAGAGACATTAGTTAGGTTTTAGGTTGCTTTAGCTTAGTCTACACAGAGACAATTATAGTTAAGGTTTTAGGTTGCTTTAGCTTAGTCTACACAGAGACATTTAGTTAGGTTTTAGGTTGCTTTAGCTTAGTCTACACAGAGACAATTATTAGTTAAGGTTTTTAGGTTACTTTAGCTAGTCTACACAGAGACATTAGTTAGGTTTAGGTTGCTTTAGCTTAGTCTACACAGAGACAATTATTAGTTAAGGTTTTAGGTTGCTTTAGCTTAGTCTACACAGAGACATTAGTTAGGTTTTAGGTTGCTTTAAGCTTAGTCTACACAGAGACAATTATTAGTTAAGGTTTTAGGTTGCTTTAGCTTAGTCTACACAGAGACAATTATTAGTTAAGGTTTTAGGTTACTTTAGCTTGGTCTACACAGAGACATTAGTTAGGTTTTAGGCTGCTTTAGCTTAGTCTACACAGAGACAATTATTAGTTAAGGTTTTAGGTTGCTTTAGCTTAGTCTACACAGAGACATTAGTTAGGTTTTAGGTTGCTTTAGCTTAGTCTACACAGAGACAATTATTAGTTAAGGTTTTAGGTTGCTTTAGCTTAGTCTACACAGAGACAATTATTAGTTAAGGTTTTTAGGTTGCTTTAGCTTAGTCTACACAGAGACAATTATTAGTTAAGGTTTTAGGTTGCTTTAGCTTAGTCTACACAGAGACAATTATTAGTTAAGGTTTTAGGTTGCTTTAGCTTAGTCCTACACAGAGACAATTATTAGTTAAGGTTTTAGGTTGCTTTAGCTTAGTCTACACAGAGACAATTATTAGTTAAGGTTTTAGGTTGCCAGTATTGGCCAAAACCTGCATCCCCTTCCCTCTGCCGGCTTGCATCTCCTTAATAGATCTATTGATACCTCCTCTGTTGGCCTGCCTGCTTAGATTAAGAGCCAGCCTATCTGTGAATGAGTTGATTTGGAAAAAGGGGAGGAGCTGTGTGTTTGTGCATGTGTGGTGTGCGCACACACACACGCACGCATGCATGTGTGTGCCTTTATCTATTGGCAGAAAGTTTGTGTATAAGGTAGATGAGTATCTTGCCAGGCAGAGAATGCCCTGTAGCTACTGAGATTCGGGGGCGTTTTGGAGCTCCTCCAGAGTCGGGGAGGTGGAGGCTGTGCACCATATGTGTGTGTGTTTGTGTGTGTGTGTGTGTGTGTGTGTGTGTGTGTGTTTGTGTGTGTCTGTTTTCATGTGCTGCCTGTGTGTGTGCGCCTGTATACATTTGATGTTCACATGTGTTTGTTCATGGATGTGTGCATGCGTGTGTCTCCACATGGTGGTGATGAATATGTAATGCATAGCAGATGAAAACACATGAGGGTTGGTGGTTGAAGATGCGGCGCTCCCTCGGTGTGTGTGTGTGTGTGTGTGTGTGTGTGTGAATGCCTGTGGTGATTTTGGCACCAACACATAGGCTGCTACAACTGACAGCTCGCTGGCCACCTGATCCATAATTCTAGCCTGACAAGACTGAACACAGCCTGCCCCACCAAGCGGCAACCTCCCTCTTGTAAAAATGAAGCCAACGTGGAAGTGCTAAAAACTGCAATTCGACGAATGGCCACTTGAGGCCAGCTCCAAAAGGACCCCATGTTAAAATACCATACGATACAGCAGAAATAAACATGTTTACACAGCCTGGTTCTATAGCTAATTTCACCTTTTCATAACAACTGTATGAGGGTGAATGTTTATTAACTCACCCGTTATACAGTCTGGCTGCAAAGACAAGTCTGATAGATGAGAATGGGGAAATGACCATATTTCTCACTTGATTTATGACCTCAGAAAACAATTTCCTAATGAGTTGATGATCTCAATCGCCAGTTCCAAGTCTTCTTCAATATGATGTTCATTTTGTAAATTATGGTCCCATTTAGAGTCCAATAGACGATAAAGCAGACTATGTTTTGGCCGGTGATTGACAGGTCCAGTGATCGCGCCGCTCGCCAGTCACGGACCAATAGCACGTCCAAGATGGGCGACGGTCAAAATGACCAACTCGAAGCTTCAAAACGGTCTATGCTGCCCCTACCTGCCAACACCAGAAACTAAAGTGGACAGAGGAGGGGAGGGGGGGGAGGTGGTGGTTGAAGGGAGCTGGGCACACTGTCTGAGGAGGGTGCTCATCCACACTGAAGGATGACTCCTCCCCACATGAAGGCGTTGAGAGGAGAGACCACAAAGCCAGAGAGGGAATACATGAGATGGTGTTATTCATTACAGAGGGCAGAGGAGGTCTGGCCCTCAGCAGACTACATTTCATTCAGCTTCTTCTTAACAGTCTAATATATCTGAGGCAGACTGCATTTCACTCGCCTTCTTCTTTACAGTCTAATATAATCCGTCCCATAAGCCAGAGCCCCGTGAGGAGCATCATGTTTGGAATGAGGCTCATTCACAGAATGTTTTATGCTGAATGGAGGATTGTGAAATGACAGGCGCAGGGACTCAGTCTGTTCAATGTACTGCCTCCACTGCACAGCTGTGGGGTTTCTCCTGTACTGCCGCCACTGCACAGCTGTGGGGTTTCTCCTGTACTGCCTCCACTGCACAGCTGTGGGGTTTCTCCTGTACTGAACACTGAGGTGGCCACCTCTCTGTCTTTACTGGAGCTATTTCATGTAAGCCTAACTGTCTCCAGCCAACATCGACAGATACAGTCATATGGGATCAATATAGGTTTTATATAGCTCCTGTGGATATATGTGTTTTGTCTGTTATTTTTCTCCAACTGGTCTGTGCATTAGACTGTTTAGTCGTTATTTTACATTTGGACACATTTGTATGCTCGGTGTGTTGAGCGATGGACAGTTATAGGCTGTGTGTGAGACACAATGAGACAGAGGCAGGTAGCTAGCTGAGCATCAAAGCCAGCTGCTGTGTGTCTAAACCCCCCCCCCACTGGTCCGCTCTCCTCCTGATGTACGCACACACTTTATGCACTGTTTGATCTTGCTCACGAGTGCTATGAAATGACCCTGTCACTTGTGTGTTGTGTGTGTGTTGTGTGTGTGTGTGTGTGTGTGTGGTGTGTGTGGTGTGTGTGTGTTGTGTGTGTGTGTGTGTGTGTGTGTGTGTGTGTGTGTGGTTGTGTGTGTGTGAGTGAGGAGAGAGAGAGTGATGTTTATGTAAGGTGTTGTGTCTGTTGAGACGTGCGTGATTGCTTTGCAACGCCTATCTTAAGTGTGACTCTATCTGTGCAGACCGTGGAAAATAGAATTTTGGAGAAGCTACAGCTACCTGTATCACCTTTCATCTCCCACAAGTCAATCGTGTGTTGGGGGGGGGGTGAGGTTACAAAATGCACAACAATGGATTCTGACTTCATAGATATATGGACTCATAAATAATCCGCACTTCATACAAATCAAGATGCTGAGATGAGTTTGAGAGGATATTAAATTATAAGCCAGCATTCCACTGCGGCTGTCCATCTGCATGCTTTTCATATAAAGCATAACGTTTGTGCTCGCTGTTTATGCACTGCAAAAAAATACTCACATAGAAGTGATTTAATCCAGTATTATCACGTCTCTTTTACTTATAACAAATAAATCTATCAATGCGATGACACATTCACATATCCACTACAAATCAAGAATCCTTTTCTTGTAATTGTGATGATCTTATCTACCTTATTCTGCCTTATGTCAAGATATTACAAAAAGATAAAGTCCGCACACTGAGGCTCCATCAATGGTTTTTTATTTGCAACGTTTCGATCTTCACAAAGTCTTATGTCAAGATATTGACATAAGATGGACCACCTGAGCCAAACAAGTGGAAATACGTAGAGAAGACAAATGTCCCCCCCCCATGTATCTATGATGACTAAATCAGTGGTTCTCAACGTGGGGGGGCCGGGGACCACCAGGAGTCCTTGAGGGGGTTCCAGGGGGGTCCCCACCAAATTGATGCATTGTTAAACTTAACAATAATTTCATTTACAAGAATGTATGTACAGTATGTACTAGGGATGTTCATTTTGAACAATTTCCATAATCGAAAATCGGGGGAAATTAACGATCGATTATCGATAGCGTAATAATAATAATAATAATATACCGGTATATATATTTTTTTTTTTACTCTGGTTTGGTAATAACGTTAGCGTTCTCTGGCCAGCTATAATGCCGATTGCCGCTGTGTAGTAAGAATATCAGACACTAGCGCTGTGGCCAGGTAAACAAACATTGTTACATGTCAGGTTACATGATGTAAGGCAATCGGGCGGTCTTCCAGCTTAGCTGACAGCACAAGAGTCAAATCAACAGGCCTGAGCCTCACTGAGGACCGCTGGGTGCGTTTGTTTGTGTCCCCGGCGCATGCCGGTGGTGAATTCCCCATGTTTAAAACAGTTTTTGTTGGCACAAAGGCCCGTGCCCAGCCAGAAAACTAGAGACTATATGAAGCTCCACCTCACGTTAGTCGGCTGTGCAATGGAGTGGGGCGAGGAGGAACGAATTCCACCCAAACCTAGTCCGCAAAAAATAAAAATACAAATAAAAATAAAATAATAATAATAATCGATTCAAAATTCCACATGATCGATTCAATCCTTAACGATCAATTATCGATTTTCGATAATTGTTGAACATCCCTAGTATGTACTAAGAAAAAATAAATCCGAGAATGTAGCAGATTGACTGTTCTGAGCATAGTTTCTCTGTTATCTCTCTACCTACAATACAGATACTGTAGTCATGGAATTCTGACAAAATCATATCAAACTAGAAATATTGTCAGATTTGAATCCAAGAGACAAAATCTCGTAAAATGGACCTCCATGGCCCTAGTGTGTGTGGACTAAATCAGAGGTCCTTGATGTGAAAAATGTTGAGAATCACTGGATTAAATGACTTGAGATGGATGTTTTACAGTGTGGATATCTGCTAGCAGTCTGGTGGAAGGCTGCTCTCTGTGTGTGCTCAGTGGGGGAGAGGGTCAGATCTAGAACAACTCTTTATTCTCTGATGTATCCATCAAATATCAAGTCATCATCAGTGCACATCTGTCAGGCCAGACTCCTCTGTGTAGAATAGATGTGGTAGAGCAGATGTTTTGCCCATACCATACACTTGCCTTCATGCAGGACTCAAACCCACAACAGAACCCATCAGAACCCCGGGCCGTCTTGTCGCTGAACAAACTACAAAGATAGAAACCATGAAAGCCTTATGCCTTCTGCTGCTGCAGCTGCAGCCCCGACTGTGTGTGTTGTGTTCTCCTCCAGCAACACATATCAGAACAGATGTTTAATTGATTCACTCCAGAGAGAGAGAGAGAGAGAGAGAGAGAGAGAGAGAGAGAGAGAGAGAGAGAGAGAGAGGAGAGGTGAGAGAGAGAGGAGAGAGAGAGAGAGAGAGAGAGAGGAGAGAGAGAGAGAGAGAGAGAGAGAGAGAGAGAGAGAGAGAGTCACATAGTTATTTATGTTTTATCACAAAGTGTCTGCTAGTCTCTCCTCCCACCTCTCTCTCGCTGCCTTGTCCCACCGCTCTCCTCCCTATCTGTGTGCATTTTGCTTACATGGGAGAACTCTCTCTCTCTCTCTGTTCACTCTCTCTCTCTCTCTCTCTCTCTCTCTCTCTCTCGGTTGTAGTAAAGTGAAGGCCAGGTAAAGACACAGGACACATGTTTAGCTTTACTGTAGATTAGGGGTGCACCGATCGATCGGCACGCAATCTGTATCGGCCGATTTTGACCTCAAATATGTGATCTGCTGCTGCAGATATTTCTTTATTGTCGCCGATCGCGTGAGAAACATGAGGCAAGCCCATTTTCATGTCTTCAATGTCCATCGTTTAACTTTAATATTGTGCTCTAACGTTTATATCATTGTGTTGCAAAGCACACGCTTTGCTTTCGTCAGCCGTACTTTCCGTACTATAAGGCGCAGCAGCTAAATTGAATGATTGTTACAAGCCGCACTGGACTAAGCCGCAGGTGTTTTAATGTTTAAAACTGGTCAGGAGGAGGCGTAGCGCCTGCCTGTAACAGAGATCTCCGTGTCTTATCAGCGGAGACCGTTTTGAGTCCGATGAACAAATCAATCAAAAACACTTCACTACGTCCAACATAGGCTACAAGATTCGTTTCATTCCATTGAATTTGGCAGCGCGGACGAAACATGGGTGGAACGAAACATGCAAATTACATGTTTTGCATCCTCATCGTCGTAACACAGCCAGTTCTCCATCTTTTGAAGCATGATGTTAGATTACAACGAGCTAGTTGTGTGGCTTAGCCTTCCAAAATGTTGCCGTTAAGTTTTTAGAATGTATACATAGAATTGGGAACGTTACATTCAATTTCATTCAGACTGTGTTTCTGGCTCAATCGCCGACTTTTTTTCCCCGGAGCGAGGGAGGGTGAGAGGAGGGAGTGTGTTTTACAGTAGTGGCTGAAAGAGCGTAGTGGCTCAGTGCTCCAATCAGGTCGCGAGGCACATTTTTTGCAACATCATCCAATCAGGGTCTCGGTCTCGTAATGTCTGTCTTGCTCTCGTTCTGTCTCTCGTACCAAAATCCATAGATTTAGGAGGTCCCCTAGTGGCCGTTAGCTGTAAAAATCCATAGATAAGCCGCACCGTTATAGAAGCCGCATTTTTATATGTAAAAGGGAAACTGTTCTATAATAGACTGCTATA
>NW_028151289.1:12500-17500 GCF_964638095.1 Poromitra crassiceps
CCTGCACTGTAGGAGTAGAGGAACGATACCTAAGAACCTTCAGGTTCTAAAGCCTGCACTGTAGGAGTAGAGGAACGATACCGAAGAACCTTCAGGTTCTAAAGCCTGCACTGTAGGAGTAGGGCAACGATACCTAAGAACCTTCAGGTTCTAAAGCCTGCACTGTAGGAGTAGAGGAACGATACCTAAGAACCTTCAGGTTCTAAAGCCTGCACTGTAGGAGTAGAGGAACGATACCTAAGAACCTTCAGGTTCTAAAGCCTGCACTGTAGGAGTAGAGGAACGATACCTAAGAACCTTCAGGTTCTAAAGCCTGCACTGTAGGAGTAGAGGAACGATACCTAAGAACCTTCAGGTTCTAAAGCCTGCACTGTAGGAGTAGGAGAACGATACCTAAGAACCTTCAGGTTCTAAAGCCTGCACTGTAGGAGTAGGGGAACGATACCGAAGAACCTTCAGGTTCTAAAGCCTGCACTGTAGGAGTAGGGGAACGATACCGAAGAACCTTCAGGTTCTAAAGCCTGCACTGTAGGAGTAGGGGAACGATACTAAGAACCTTCAGGTTGTAAAGCCTGCACTGTAGGAGTAGGGGAACGATACCTAAGAACCTTCAGGTTCTAAAGCCTGCACTGTAGGGGTAGGGCAACGATACCTAAGAACCTTCAGGTTTCTAAAGCCTGCACTGTAGGAGTAGGGCAACGATACCTAAGAACCTTCAGGTTCTAAAGCCTGCACTGTAGGAGTAGGGCAACGATACCTAAGAACCTTCACGTTCTAAAGCCTGCACTGTAGGAGTAGGGCAACAATACCGAAGAACCTTCAGGTTCTAAAGCCTGCACTGTAGGAGTAGGGCAACAATACCGAAGAACCTTCAGGTTCTAAAGCCTGCACTGTAGGAGTAGGGAACGATACCTAAGAACCTTCAGGTTGTAAAGCCTGCACTGTAGGAGTAGGGGAACGATACCTAAGAACCTTCAGGTTCTAAAGCCTGCACTGTAGGAGTAGGGCAACGATACCTAAGAACCTTCACGTTCTAAAGCCTGCACTGTAGGAGTAGGGCAACAATACCGAAGAACCTTCAGGTTCTAAAGCCTGCACTGTAGGAGTAGGGCAACAATACCGAAGAACCTTCAGGTTCTAAAGCCTGCACTGTAGGAGTAGGGGAACGATACCTAAGAACCTTCAGGTTGTAAAGCCTGCACTGTAGGAGTAGGGGAACGATACCTAAGAACCTTCAGGTTCTAAAGCCTGCACTGTAGGAGTAGGGCAACGATACCTAAGAACCTTCAGGTTCTAAAGCCTGCACTGTAGGAGTAGAGGAACAATACCTAAGAACCTTCAGGTTCTAAAGCCTGCACTGTAGGAGTAGAGGAACGATACCTAAGAACCTTCAGGTTCTAAAGCCTGCACTGTAGGAGTAGAGGAACGATACCTAATAAACTTCAGGTTCTAAGCCTGCACTGTAGAAGTAGGGCAACGATACCTAAGAACCTTCAGGTTCTAAAGCCTGCACTGTAGGAGTAGGAGAACGATACCTAAGAACCTTCAGGTTCTAAAGCCTGCACTGTAGGAGTAGGGCAACAATACCTAAGAACCTTTCACGTTCTAAAGCCTGCACTGTAGGAGTAGGAGAACGATACCTAAGAACCTTCAGGTTCTAAAGTCTGCACTGTAGGAGTAGGGCAACAATACCTAAGAACCTTTCACGTTCTAAAGCCTGCACTGTAGGAGTAGGAGAACGATACCTAAGAACCTTCAGGTTCTAAAGCCTGCACTGTAGGAGTAGGGCAACGATACCTAAGAACCTTCAGGTTCTAAAGCCTGCACTGTAGGAGTAGGGCAACGATACCTAAGAACCTTCAGGTTCTAAAGCCTGCACTGTAGGAGTAGGGCAACGATACCTAAGAACCTTCAGGTTCTAAAGCCTGCACTGTAGGAGTAGAGGAACGATACCTAAGAACCTTCAGGTTCTAAAGCCTGCACTGTAGGAGTAGAGGAACGATACCTAAGAACCTTCAGGTTCTAAAGCCTGCACTGTAGGAGTAGAGGAACGATACCTAATAAACTTCAGGTTCTAAAGCCTGCACTGTAGGAGTAGGGCAACGATACCTAAGAACCTTCAGGTTCTAAAGCCTGCACTGTAGGAGTAGGAGAACGATACCTAAGAACCTTCAGGTTCTAAAGCCTGCACTGTAGGAGTAGGGCAACAATACCTAAGAACCTTTCACGTTCTAAAGCCTGCACTGTAGGAGTAGGAGAACGATACCTAAGAACCTTCAGGTTCTAAAGCCTGCACTGTAGGAGTAGGGCAACGATACCTAAGAACCTTCAGGTTCTAAAGCCTGCACTGTAGGAGTAGGGCAACGATACCTAATAACCATAAAGTTCTAAAGTAATACATCTGCACACAAACTTTAGCAGGAGAAAACATCTGTATGAAGGGAGTGAGCGTGCCTTGGCTGCTGTGTCAAAAGCCCTTAGCTGTGCCTGGTACTGTGGTTAATACACAGCAGACTTCTCTATGATAAGTGGATGCCTTGTACTGGATTACTTTGGCATACTTTGACTTTATTTAGGCAACAGAATCCTAACTGTGACCACCTGTGGAGTCGGTGTAACACAGAGACTAGTCTGGAATCAGCGATGCTAGTCACTAGCATTACTGACTCGGTGTAACACAGAGACTAGCATCACTGACTCCAGACTATAGAGTATAATAGCGATGCAGTGCCCGCGCTTCCTATCTCAATCTGATGTGAATCCCAGCTCCTTTCCTTTGACCAGAGCTCCAGAGGCCCCTCGCAGACAGGGGAGTAGATTTCAAGATTCAAGAGATTCAAGATTCAAGATTTTTATTGTCACTCCGTAGTACAAGTATCACGTGTGAAATTCTTGTGCTGTGGACTCCATTTACAACATAGTACAAATATAACAGGGCATATGAGTGCAAAAACAACAAGAGACACAACAAGCAATAAGGCAGTAGAGTGATAAGACAAGTCAGAGACAGTGGCATATTCACTGCACATAGGTGCACATGTCATGTGCATACTTAAGACGTGCTTAAACATTTTAAATTCGGCGTATTTGACATACAGGTGCAAATAGCATATTCCTTATTAAACATACAATTAAACTCGGCGTTTTAAATTCGGCGTATTTGACATACAGGTGCAAATAGCATATTCCTTATTAAACATACAATTAAACATTAGACATACGTTATGGTAGCAGCTACAGTGCGGTACAGTACGGCTACTACACTATTTGTGTATGTTAAGGAGTCTCGTGGCCTGCGGGAAGAAACTGTTCCTCAAGCGATTTGTGCGTGCTTTTGGGACCCTGTATCTTCTCCCTGAGGGTAACAGGGAGAACAGGCTGTTGTGGGGGTGGTTTGTGTCTTTGATGATCTTCAGGGACCTCCTGAGGCACCGCTTTTTGGCAGGATACCTCAGAGACAGTTGTCATCCTTGGGGCAGGATACGTCCTCAGGTGGGCTCTGGGAGGCATGGCCATCTCCATCTCTCATCAAATGCTCCAGTATCCCTTTATTACGCACAACTCCCTGTTTACACACACAGCTAGCCCCCACAGTCAGTCAGTCACATATAAATAAAAAGATAACTATATAGTAGGGGTGTCACAATATATCATCCCACGAAATTTCGCGATAGTAAAACGTCACGATATGTATCGTTGAGATGAAATCTCATATCGCAATTTTTTTTTTTTTTTTTTTTCAAAAATAGACAAAGAAACGTCTTTGTTTGTTGAAGTTCAATGTGTGGAAAGTAGTTCAGTTGAACAAGTCTCTGAAGAGACACATGAGAAGTTATACAGGAGAGAAACCATTCAATTGAGTTTCTGGCAAAACTGTTTACTTGACAGGAAAAACTGAAGATGCATAAAAAATAGACTAAGAAAAGTCTTGTTGTTTGAGTTTGAAGAAAAACTGAAGATGCATAATGAGAATTTATACTGCTGAGAAACCTTTTAGTTCAAAGTAAATCTAAGTGACGGTGTAACTCATTCTATTTCAAGATAAGCCTTATCTCCAATCTCATGTTTTTTCTAGTTGTTATTGTAATAACAATTTCCCACAACAGCATGTTTTGTATTTGTGCATTTCAAATAAAATACTACTTTTCCAGTCATATTGTCATTATTCAAGTTTAAAAAAATATTGTTAAAATCGTATCGTATCGTTATCGTGAACCCAGTATCGTGATACGTATCGTATCGTGAACTGAGTGTATCGTGACACCCCTACTATATAGATAACTATAAACAGATAGCATCAAGAGATTAAGTTACTGTTCGATGAAATGTTACATTGAGCCAAGAATAATACGAGATAGGTTTGTTTGTGCCAGATGTGCCATTTCTAGCGTCTCAAAAACAGCTGCACATGATGATAGTTGTGCTGTAAGAGTTTACAGAGAGTAACGCAACAATAAACAAAAAACACATAGAGGCAGTCCAGCACGCAGGCCACAAGGATGCAAATACCAGCTCACAACAGGAAGTCTCCTCTGCAGAAGATGATCTTATCTGGCCATCAAACCTTGAAGCAGATGAGCTGCAGAGGAGAAGGCCATGCCGTGATACACTCCTATCAGCTAAGAACAAGAAGATGAGGCATTTGATCAGCAAAACATGATAACTGACGAGTGGAAAAACGTCGCCTGGTCTGACAAACCCTGGTTGTTTGTTTGCAACATGCTGATGGGTATGAAGGTCAGAATGTGGCATAAACAGCAACATTGTTGCTGACCATGTGCATCATCCCTTCATGGCTACAGTCTATCCTTTTTCAAATGGAGACCTCCAGCAGGATCATCTCATGGTTGCTTCCAGGAACATGACAGGAACTCCCTGTGCAGTGCTTCAGCATGACCAAGGTCCCTGTGCAGTGCTTCAGCATGACCAAGGTCCCTGTGCAGTGCTTCAGCATGACCAAGGTCCCTGTGCAGTGGCCTGTGATCGATAGTGATGGACCA
>NW_028151289.1:27500-30000 GCF_964638095.1 Poromitra crassiceps
CAATCTTCGATAATATTGAATATCAGCCCAAGTCCTAGACTATTCATGTTTGTTTGTGTATGACTGACATGATGTAGTTTGAAGCCTGCAGCACTGATACTGTCCAACTATGCTGTTCAGCCCGCACGCACGCACGCACGCACACACACACACACACGCACTCACACACACACACACACACACACACACACACACACACACACACACACACACACACACACACACACACACACACACACACACACTCAGCCATCTTTCCCTTGATCCTGCCAGCCAATTGTAAAGGCTTGGAGCCCACCTCACTTCCCCTCTGATTCTCTGACCCTCTGCCTACCTTTCCTCTTTCCTCCACCCACCACCTGCAACCACCCACCATCCCCTGCCTCCACCCACCATCCCCTGCCTCCACCCACCATCCCCTGCCTCCACCCACCATCCCCTGCCTCCACTTACCCCCTGCCTCCACCCCCTGCACACAGAGGACCACACCAGAGGCCAGACCCTCATTTTACTTTCTGAGCCACCTTGGAAAACTTTCCTGGCTGCTGTCTCTGCTTCCTTTGCCAAGATTCCACACTGTGCCCCCGGCCCGCACCACTGCCCTGTGTGTGTGTGTGTGTGTGTGTGTGTGTGTGTGTGTGTGTGTGTGTGTGTGAGGTGTTATAGCCACCTTGAGTACACATGCTACAAGAAGCTTGCCACCCAAACGCCCACATCGCTAAACCTCTCTGCACTTGGTAACAAGCAGGAGTGACAGTCCGCAGGCCCATAACAAGTCAAAGCTGCACTGTATCAGCTAGCTTCTAAGTCTCTCTCTCTCTCTCTCTCTCTCTCTTTCTCTCTCTCTCTCGTGTGCTCTCTCTCTCTCGCTCTCTCTCTCTCTCTCTCTCTCTCTCTCTCTCTCTCTCTCTCTCTCTCTCTCTCTCCTCTCTCTCTCAGGCAGCTGATGGAAAACCAGATCGGGGTGATCGAGCGTGGAGCTTTTGATGACATGAAGGAACTGGAGAGGCTGTGAGTACCACCCGGGGTCGCTTGTTAGAACACCAGAAATAACATATTTCTCTCTTCTTATTTCTTTATTTAACTGCACCACTGGGCTTAATTTCACGTCAGTCAGTTGAATTTCAAAATGACATTTTCACCCCCTTCGTCCACCTAACTGCACGAGTAATAAGGATGTGTCCTCGTTACGTTGAGGGTAATGTGAATAACAGAGGAGGAATCAAGTCAACCGTAAGTGGTGGATGGGGTGTGAGCTACTTCCTGGTCATTGCGTTGTGGTCAGCTGGTGCGTTGTGGTCAGCTGGTGCGTTGTGGTCAGCTGGTGCATTGTGGTCAGCTGGTGCATTGTGGTCAGCTGGTGCATTGTGGTCAGCTGGTGCTGAATGGGTATAGTCTAGGCTGGGGGGGGGTGGGGTCCGTTTGTTTTATTAGCTTTGCCCACCAGGAATGCCGTCAGTGGCTTGTGTGGGCTCAGCCTGTCGGGCCCCACCGCACCACAGTCCCTGGCTCATCTGGACAGCACCAGAACAAACAGAGCCGACCACACCTCAGCCCAGGCTCATTAGCAAATCAATAGCGCTAACCCACAGACACGTGCGCAGCAGATGACTTTATGGACGCATGCAAGGCGTGCGCACACACACACGCACACACACACACACACACACACACACACACACACACACACACACACAGCGGTTAACTTATAAAAGACTTTCCCCCTGATCTGAAACCCACAGTAACAATTTACATGACCGAATTTGAGGCGCGTGCTCGCCGTCTGTCTGCGCCGCGCCGCTCTGCGTTCTCTCCTGCCCCATATTCCACTGATCCCAAACGTTGGCTAGACATGAGCATGTGGCAGACCACTGTGGAAAGCTCTCATGATGTAGAAAGCCACTAACGCAGCAGGCAGCAGGTACACTTCACAACCATTAACGCCCGTTAAGTCTCCACCTCAGCTGGCCACGCCCTCCTCTCCTCTGTGTGTACAGTGCACATGGCCCAGGGCCCAACATCTGTCCACATGTTGCCTGAGTGACTCTCACCTCCACAGCCCATGTGCCTCCAACGGGCCAATCACAGGGCAGAGAGAGGGCTGCGGTTCCCAACAGATTAGCAACAGCCTGTTCCTCATTGGCTATAATTGTTGTATTTGCATAAAGCCTTGCCAGTCTCGGACGTTAGTCGTTTGACACGGAGAGGAGTCTGATGCTGCCAACAACCACCCGTCCTGCTGTCAATGCTGCTTTGAGCCTGAATGATGCTCATCCATCTCTTTTGAAGTGATTTAGAAAGGCCTTGTTTTGAGAGCTCTCCACAGATACAATCTGCTGCTGCTGTTCACATAACTGATGGCTCTAATTCACTTGTCGGAACGGGAATGTTGCTGCTCCGTCTGGGAAAGTTAGTCAGCAGAGCAGAGCGCTGGATTCTTCTCGGCACAGTGTTGTCATTAATTTCACTGTGCAGAGATAATTTACGGGACTGTCTGTCT
>NW_028151289.1:32500-40551 GCF_964638095.1 Poromitra crassiceps
GTGTGTGTGTGTGCGTGTGTGTGTGTGTGCGTGTGTGTGCGTGCGTGTGTGCGTGTCCTCCTGTGATTGTTACTCTTTGGGAGGCAAAATGGACTGGATGAGTAGAAATCCATCAGTTCCTCGCAGGTCGTTGGGCCTTGGTGCCAAGTCGTCTGCAGATCCTCTGGTGGACTGGATTCACACCGGTGGACGCTGGGCTCATAGCACTGAACTGAGAGGGACACATAAGACCTTGAACTGTGTTCCAGGTGAAAGGATGTCTGTGTTACTTAATGAGGTGGTTTTGTGTCACCGGAGACGTCCCCGAAGCTCAGAGGAGCCGTATACCCACATCCTATGAATGTAACGTGCCATCTCGGCCTTCATTTGGTTTCCACTTGTTAAGGCCAGTACCATACCTTCTCACACCCCCGCAGTGAGACCATCCTCACACTAGGGATGTCACAATACTAGAATTTCTACTTCGATACCGATACCCAGGAAAATATCGATACTCGATACCATTTTCGATACCACGGGAAGGGGGGGATAATGACACATCAAGAAGCATAAAAATAAAGTTAGACAGATGGATGGACAGAGGCACACTTCTCCAAACTTTGAACTGAGACAGCATATTACTGCCACTCTAGCCACCAGAACACATTTAGCTTGTTGAAGCAACAGATACCCAATGATAGGGAGGGAAAAAATCTGTGATTTTTCGTTAAAAGCACTGATGGTATCAAAACTGTTGCAAATGAGTATTGTATCTGTTGTAGAAAATTGAAGTTCCATTGGCATTATGTGCGTCTCCATTTTTGCACGTGTGAAATGTCTTATGACTAATGGAATTTCAATTTTCTACAACAGTATCCATTTCAAATTTTTAGTATTGATACTTTCGATACTATCGATACCTGTTGCAAATGAGTATTGTATCCGATTCAAATTTTCAGTATTGATACTTTTCGATACTATCGATACTTTTGACAACCCTACCTCACACTCATACACCTCATACACACAGTGAGACCATCCCAGACTAACTCTACACTTTGATCCCCCTCCGTAACGAGTCTGGATTCTCTTTTTTTAATCAGCGTCTCCTGTTGCTGGCTGATCATTGCAGCTCCCATCATGCCAGTTCAGATTACCTGCAGCATCTGGGAATAATGAAAACAGTGGGACACGGAAAAACCATTTCCCCCCACATCTCTATCCACCTCGTAGTGCGCCTGCCTGCCTGCCTTAACCCGTGATCCCAACCTCCAGCCCCCTCGGTCCGTTTAGCAGGCGTTTGATGTTAAACACCATCTTGAATCTATCTGTCACTTCCTGCGTAACTATCTCCCCACGTCACCTATCATTACGCTCGAGCCACCCTGGAGAGCTCCGGGGGCAACGCCTCGTCACTCGGGGGGGCAAGGCTGCCCCCACTTGTGACTCAGGAGCGCTGGGCGGTACCGAGTGTCTGTCTCGCTGGAGTGGACCCAGAGCGGGGCTGAGGGCTTCCAGACCGGCCCCATGGCCTTGGAACAGGCGTCATTAGTCCATCTGGAGCAGCCAGGCAGGATTGTGCTTCACACAGCGGCCCTGTTTCATCCAATCCAACTTCACGCTCATTCTTCTAAACCTAGCGCTGGCTCCTCTCTGCCACGTTCCGGAGAATGAGACTTTGTTTAACAGCGCTTAATCGATTCGCTATGTGTCTGTGTATACACTCCTCGTAATGGAGCTGGACGTGTATTTCTCAGGTGTGGAAAGTCACGTACATTCTTTCACGCTGAAGCGAATGTTCAGCGGAGCAACCATGACGAAATGGACAGTAATGCCCACTTCATGGGGCTGACAGATGATTGGCCGTTAACTGCGTTAGATGAAACGTCTGGCGCTTGTTAAAGATTAGGTGTAACGTGGACTCAGGACCTGCAGTTAGAAGACAAAGCTTTATTTCTTAATGTGTTTCTTAACTCCTGAGCGGTGCATGTGGGCCACACGGCCGGTTCTGCTTCCAGACGGACGTCTCGCTCCCCGCCAGCAGCTTTTAATGGACTTAAAAGGCCTCTCAGCTCCCCGAGGAAGACTTGCACCGCTAGTCCGTGTGTGTGTGTGTGTGTGTGTGTGTGTGAAAGAGAGAGAGACATAGAGAGAGAGAGAGAGATAATCTATACGTGTAGGGTGTCTTTGCACTTGCCTTAAAGTGCTCACAGAGGCTTGTTAGGGTCTGCCTTTATGGTCCTAACAAGAGGGGTTAATGTGAAGGCCCGCTGCCCTCAGGTGGACCACTAACCCAGATGCTTTCTCTGCTCCCCCTCCCCTCCTCCCTTCTGTTGCTCTCCTTTTCTTTACCCCTCTTTCTCTTCCTGTGTCTCTTCTACCCCTCTTCCTCATGTTGCTCATTCTGGAATGAGTGTTTGTTTGGGCAGAGGCTCATATAGCAAAGTGCTGATTTCTCAGATCAGACACACAGATCTGGAGGACAGGGGGACACAGACAGAGGACACAGAGGACACAGTGGATGTGTGGAGTGAGTGAAGCAGGGATAGCAGAGCAGTTTGTTCGTCTCATGAAGCTTCTGAGGAAGAGCTAGCTGGCTTAGTAAAAGGCTGTGGACTGACTGTGTGTTGTGTTGTGTTGTGTTGTGGGGGAGGTTCACACACTTGACTCCCAGACAGTCATGAAGCCATGAGGAGTCACCAGGAGGACTTTCACTACAAAGAGCCGATGGAGAATTCAGAGCAAGTGTTGCTGCTGAGAACAGAGATGCTAGTTGTTCTGAAACACTACAAGGAAAATAAGGTGAAACTCAGATTCATCAGCATTATAAGAATTCTGTTAAAGCAAGTACCTTGATCAAATATACCTCCCCACCTCTCCCCATCTCCACCCCCGCACCTCCCCACCTCTCCCCATCTCCACCCCCGCACCTCCCCACCTCTCCCCATCTCCACCCCCCCACCTCCCCATCTCCACCCCCGCACCTCCCCACCCTCTCCCCATCTCCACCCCCGCACCTCCCCACCTCTCCCCATCTCCACCCCCCCACCTCCCCATCTCCACCCCCCGCACCTCCCCACCTCTCCCCATCTCCACCCCCGCACCTCCCCACCTCTCCCCATCTCCACCTCCCCACTCCCCCCCCCCCCCTGTGCGCGAGAGAAGATAAGCGAGACACTGATGCATGAGCGGCACAGGGGAGATAATTGGAGTTGATTAGAGATGATTAGAGATGGTTAAGAGTTGCTTGCTGAAGCTTTGATGGATGAGCCGCGCTGAGAGCGGCGGCTCAGAGGTGAGAGTCGCGGCGCAGAACATCGGTGAACAATAACAGTGAAAATAGAGTTGCTGCATCCATCACTGTTAACGACCTGTTGCCCCCCAGCAGCCCACCGCCCCTCACTTCATCTGTGCCCCCCAGCCCCCCAAAACCCACTCCCACTGCAGTTGAGATCTGTAATCTACTCATCCATGTCTGTAATTAGTGCGTGTTCACAGTGGGAGAGCAGGAGGAAGGAAGGACCGCGGCGTGGAGAGAGAGAGGGAGGGAGAGAGGGAGGGAGGAGGGAGGGAGGGAGGGAGGGAGGGAGGGAGGGAGGGAGGAGGGAGAGCAGCTAGCCTGATAGCTAGCCCCGGGGAATAGCATCTGGTTTGGGCTCGGGATGGGCGGTCGGGTGGCGGAGGTGGAGACGGGGCATTTTGCGGTTTTCGATCGTCGCCGTGTTGCCCTGTTTGCAGCCACAAACAAACAGCCGGCATCAACACAGTGACTGTTGCTCATGTTAATGGGCAACACATGATATTATGGAAGGGTGGAGGGAATGACAGGGTGGGTGGTGATGGTAGAGGAGGGGGGCAGAGGGAATGGCAGGGTGGTTGGGTGGTGATGTAAAGACAGTGTTTCCCACAGGATTTCGAGTATTTGTCGTGGGGGACCGCAGACCCCCTAGGGGGGTGCGGGGGCATGCCCCCCCGTGAGATATTTTTAAACATTTTAAAGTCAAATGCATGAATTTGGTGTACTTTGAGAAAGCTTAAGAGCAAAATTAAAAGGCTAGATCTATGAAGAACATGTCATCATTACTGTGCTGTGGGTTTACAATGACAAACTAAATTTCTCCCTATAGGTCAGGGATACTCAACTTGCTTTGCCACTTTCGTGAAATGATAGAAGGCGAGGGGCCAGTTAATAAACAAACAATATACATTTTTCTGTAGCGGATTGTAGGTTTTTGGGGTGTCAGCCGGAGTTTAGGCTGACAGTGTTGTGCACACCGGATAGTTAGTTAGGTTAAGTTAGTTAGGTTAAGTACATACATAAGTGCCTGGGTAGCGAGCAGATGGCGGTATTTGACAATTTAGCAGCTAAATCATAGATTATTATTATTATTATTATTATAGAAAGATATTCCATATTCCAGACTGAAATGCTATAACAGAAGTATTGGCCAGAATGACATGAACATTTATTGGACACTTATTCAGCGGATATCTTGCATGTTGCGTTCAGGTGCACTGTAAAAAAAAAATATATATATATATATCTTATTGTGGCGGTCAAAATATTATTGTGGCGGCCCGCCACAAATTCCTTTATGTATGGGAAACACTGAAAGAGGGGGGGGGGGGCAGAGGGAATGGCAGGGTGGGTGGTGATGTAAAGAGGGGGGGGGCAGAGGGAATGGCAGGGTGGGTGTTTGGTTGATGGTGAAGAGAGGTGTTCCATAGCAACGTGTGAGGTATGAGGTGAGGTGAGGTGGGGGGTGGAGGGTGTGGCTCTACCTGCACTACGGCGGACCAAAGCAAAGGGCTCATCCCCCTTTCAGCGTCTTTTTTCCAGCCTTCATTTTCGTGTTAATGCTTGACGACGGGATAGCCTGATATACACAAACCCTAAACACACACACACACGTGAGAGGCTGGCTGGAACACACACACTCTCTCACACACACACACACACACACACACACACACACACACACACACACACACACACACACACACACACACCACAGAGAGAGAGAGAGAGGGAGAATGTAGAATAACACTAATTAGACCCAAACAGACACACAGAATAACAGGATAATTGCATCTGTGTGTGCTAATGTGCGGATGGCAGGCGTACACGAGGGATTACCTTCTCTTCTCTGTGAGATAAAAGAGCTGCGTTAAGTATGTGTTGATGCAGCGCTGCCTCTTGTGTTTGTGTTGGAGCGATGCTGCTGCTGTGTTGTGTTTGTTGACTGCGTGATGCTTAGGGAACGGTAGCTCCGTGTGTGAGATGAAGGGAGGAAGCAGCTCTAGAATAAATAATAACGTGCACCATCATCAAAACTATATATCATCTCTCTGTGTCCCGCTCGCTTGGGCGATATCGTGTTTCTCCTCGTTTGATTTGGCGCAGACTGGCTGCTGTTGATTGGCTTGGAAACTGACTCTGGCGTTCCAAGATTTCTTTGTGTTGCGAGCAAATTAAACTCTTTCAGCGTTTAACTTTGTGTGTATGAGCGCATGAAAGAGCTATGTGAATGTGTTTCTTCTCTCCCTGTGACTCTCTTTAAGTGTTTGTATAATACTGCTGTGTGTGTGTGCGTGCATGCGTGTGCGCGTGTGTGTGTGTGCGCATGTGTGCGTGCGCGCGTGCGTGTGTGTGCGTGTGTGCGTGCGTGCGTGTGTGTGTGTGCGTGTGTGCGTGTGTGTGTGTGCGTGTGTGCATGCCTGGCAGGCTGTTAATGGTCTAGGCTGGTCTTGTCGTTTCCTTCCTTTTGTCCCTGTTGATGAATGACCTGCCTGGACGTGCTAGGTCTCTCCCCCCCCCCCCCCCCCCCCCCCTCCCCCTCAAGGGTCCGTTTGGGCCCCTCTACTTAGTTGGCACCGGTCCCCATAGCAACCCGTCTTCATCAGGAGGTTGCTGTGCCATCGATGGCAGACCTCCTGATTTCTAGCTCTGTTTCTTTGCCTGTGTGGTTTGTCTGACACTAAGTAAACAGTGACCGGAAAGACTTCTAGTAGAGTAGAGTCAACTTGAGACAACACAGTAAAGGCATACCATACCGTACACGGACAGTTCATCCCAAAACCAGAAAATACATATTTTTCCTCTTACGTGTAGTCATTCATCCATCTATATATATATATATAGACATATAGAGACATATAGCCACGGCCATATGTCTACCTTCTCTCCAATACAATGGAAGTGGATGGCCCTCGGCCTGTGGTGCTCAGAGCACGGTTAGTGGGTGTAGTTCGGTCGAAAGAAAATAGTTCCTACGTGAAACGGCACACAACAAGGTATGCAAATTACCCGGAGTAAACGGGTCATGATTTCTGGAAAGAGTCATTGCTGTTGAGTTTTTCAAAAGTCTTGTATTGGATAGAAGGCAGACGTCTCTATGGCCGATATCTCCGAACTAGGCAGCACACAGCAAAACCATGTCACTACTGTAAGGTGGAGGGGTTGTGCGCAGCGTTACAAGAAATGAGCACATGAGGCGCGTGAGCACGCAAAGCTAGAAGTGAGCCTGTGGTATTTCTAGTCTAGATAAATAGCACGACAGGTAACAGGAAGTGTATTTTGGGGTGTATTTTGGAGGTTTTGCAGTAACTTGGGATACCTGACCCGGGGGCCAGGCGTACCCCAGCCTTCACTCCTTGCCCCTGGATACCTGACCCGGTGGCCAGGCGTACCCCAGCCTTCACTCCTTGCCCCTGGATACCTGACCCGGTGGCCAGGCGTACCCCAGCCTTCACTCCTTGCCCCTGGATACCTGACCCGGTGGCCAGGCGTACCCCAGCCTTCACTCCTTGCCCCTGGATACCTGACCCGGTGGCCAGGCGTACCCCAGCCTTCACTCCTTGCCCCTGGATACCTGACCCGGTGGCCAGGCGTACCCCAGCCTTCACTCCTTGCCCCTGGATACCTGACCCGGTGGCCAGGCGTACCCCAGCCTTCACTCCTTGCCCCTGGATACCTGACCCGGTGGCCAGGCGTACCCCAGCCTTCACTCCTTGCCCCTGGATACCTGACCCGGTGGCCAGGCGTACCCCAGCCTTCACTCCTTGCCCCTGGATACCTGACCCGGTGGCCAGGCGTACCCCAGCCTTCACTCCTTGCCCCTGGATACCTGACCCGGTGGCCAGGCGTACCCCAGCCTTCACTCCTTGCCCCTGGATACCTGACCCGGTGGCCAGGCGTACCCCAGCCTTCACTCCTTGCCCCTGGATACCTGACCCGGTGGCCAGGCGTACCCCAGCCTTCACTCCTTGCCCCAGGATACCTGACCCGGTGGCCAGGCGTACCCCAGCCTTCACTCCTTGCCCCTGGTGGCCAGGCGTACCCCAGCCTTCACTCCTTGCCCCTGGTGGCCAGGCGTACCCCAGCCTTCACTCCTTGCCCCAGGCTGCCCCTCTTCCTGCCCCTGTCCTTGTCAGCTGGTAAAAGTGGCTTTTATGGCTTGTGGCTGTTTTCTTTACGAGCCGGACCGTGTGTGTGTGTGTGTGTGTGTGTGTGTGTGTGTGTGTGTGTGTGTGTGTGTGTGTGTGTGTGTGTGTGTGTGTGTGTGTGTGTGTGTGTGTGTGTGTGAGACAGAAACACAGAGCAAACCATGTGAGGAGAGCGGAAGCCCAAAGAGGGTCATTTAAAAACCACTCCACCATCTGAAATATTCACAACCACAGAGAGAGAGACAGAGACAGAGACAGAGAGAGAGACAGAGAGAGACAGACAGAGACAGAGACAGAGAGACAGAGACAGAGACAGAGAGAGAGAGACAGAGGCAGAGACAGACAGAGAGAGAGAGAGACAGACAGAGACAGAGACAGAGAGAGAGAGACAGAGACAGAGAGAGACAGAGAGACAGAGGCAGAGACAGACAGAGAGAGAGAGGCAGAGACAGAGAGAGAGAGACAGAGACAGAGAGAGAGAGAGAGAGAGAGAGAGAGAGTCTGTGGTGTTTGTATTTCCTAACGATTATGTGCCCTTGATGAATAATTCAACAGATGGATTGAGGCTAGTTAAATATTCACACTAAAGCGCGGGGACATCAGCACTGTTTTGTGTGTGAGTGTGT
>NW_028151288.1:0-40429 GCF_964638095.1 Poromitra crassiceps
ATCTCTGCCTGCATCCCAGTCATGTAATGACTCCTCATGCTCCTAATTGTGGCTTGCTCCCAGGTTCTAGCATGTGTTTGCAATTCTAGTTTTAACTCTGGGGTTGGATTGAAGGGTTTTATGGCCTCTATCATATGTTTCGTTATCCTGCTAATCCCTGGTGGAGGAGCGTCTTGTGTTGTGTAGGCCAAGTGGTGGGCTGCCTTAATAATTTTGAACATGGCTTTTGCTTTATCACCATGTTGTGGGTCTGACCACTCCTCCTTCTATTGTCCCCACTGACCTCTATGCTAACAGGTCTATCATGCTGTTTAGGCACCTGATGCTGGTCTAAAGTTGGGGAGATGACAGGGATCTGGCTGACTGTTTTTTTGCCAGTCCCGAGGGCCTGTGTATTGACCCTCCTCTGCTTGACTATGTCTCAGAGTGTCATAGACTGGATCCACAGTATTTTGCTGTGGGGGCTGCCACGGGTAATAAGTCTCATCACCCCAGTCTGGATTGTCTGGTGGTGGTTCGTCCCTGACTATATCCCCTGTGTATGGTGGTCTACACCATGTGCAAGTAACTGAATAACAGCCACTGCCATCACACGCAGCTACCAGTCTAGGTGCAGTGGGTGCCCTGCCTCTTCTTGTCAGGTTCTGTTCTGATTCTTGACCTGATACTGACTCGTCCCTGTGATGTTCTAATGCATGGTAGGCCCTGTATTGCTGTCGCCAGGGCTCTACCGCCTGTCTATCGCTGGGAGGCCTCTGCAGTGAATGTGGGGCCTGGGCGAATGTTTGGACTAGAGGAGCGTACTCTGGGCGGGCGTGTAGCTGCCCTAGACCCCAGGTGCTTGTCTTCTCTCTTGCTAGCCATTCTGCCCCAGTAATTTTGATGCTCTGTCAATGACTGCCTTTTTTAATTTGATTTTTTTGTTGTTTTTTTGTTGTTTTTTTCTCGGACAGTCTGACGTCTTTAATGCAGACGTTGGCTTCAATTGTTTCTCAATAGTCCTTAGACTGTGTTTCAATTGAGCAGATTTTTTTCAGAGAGAGCCTGCCTGCTAGCTACTCTATCACGAAATTCAACATGGCGTCTTCACCTAATCCGCTTGTTTTTTTATGGACGACACGGTGTGAGCTCATGTATGAACACAGCCCTACTCTACTGGGTCTATCCCCGCAGGTTTCTGGGTCTGCTTTTTCGTGGCCGCAATCTTCTTAGTCCTAAAAAGGACTGATCTTCTTTAGCCCTTAGAAGGACTGGTGTTATGCTTCAGCCCTGATAAGGGCTTTGTTGCTCTTCTTCTTGGCCTTGTCCGTGTGTCTTTCTTCCAACACGCGACAAGTAAATTAGGTCGTAGAAGTCGTCAACTTTACTAAGATACGACGCGTTTCGATCTTAGCAGATCTCATCAGGTATCCAAAGTTGACTATGGCGAAAAAATTGTGGTTTAAATGGTCTTTCTATGAAGTTTCCAGGTGAAAAGAGCTTTTGCAGCGATGCGGTCTGGTTGAATTTCCCAAGCACAATGAGCATGTCGCAGAGCGCGCAGCTTCACTTGTGTGTAGTGGGCGTGGCTAGCCTCCACTCTGAGGGAAAGGTGTTTTCCTCTAACACCTTTGCACAGCTTTTGCATATATCCCCGACCTCTTATAAAATTTTTCGATTAGAAATTAAATTATTTTATAAAAAAGTAAATAAGAAACAAAAAGAAATGGGTAAATTCCTCCATTTTTTCGCCAAGTTATGGCTGTTTCTAATTTGGGAGTGTCCCTTTTTGTTTGTAGGTGTCTTTTTGCAAGGTCGGACGCCCCTAACCGACTCTCTTAACCATACATTTCCATGTAAATCCCTGTGTGTTTTGATTGTGGACCTGTGCTATGCATCAGGTGAACAATGAAAATCACATTTCCCAATTTTTTACATCCTGGCATTTTGGCCTTTAGCATGTAATGCTTCCTTGAATCAGTGTTTGAACACCTTTGAATCACAGAATCCGTAAGTGTGTCACCCACAAGCACTCAGGTACACTTTCATGATATCAGGCCGGGTACATCGTGCCACTTTGGGGCAACAGGGTCTAAGCCCACATGTAGTCCATCACTGCAACCATGAAGCCCCCATTAATGCTCATGAGTGACTCCTCGTATATCCCATGACCCCAGGGTCAAGACAGTGACACCAATATTGGGCCTTTAAATTGAGGCATGCTATTACACTTTGTTCCCCCTCAGTCTAATTCACTATATAGGTCATTCAAGGGTTCTAATTATTAGGTTTAGGTCAGGGTGACAATCTTCTTAATAATGGGAGGGGTTAGGGTGTGTATTTATGATGGGATGGGGCCATTTTTACTAATTAGTATTTGGTTAAATTTAGGCACTAATGGGCTTGGTTAGGCTATGGGTTAAGGGATGGGTAGTGGCTATGTCAGTCCAAAGTGCTGGTTAGGTTTAGGCACTCTGTCTGACATGTAGACAGTGCTCGGAGAGACTTAGGTTTAGGTATGATACTCTAAGTCCTCCATTAAGTTGAGACACTGTTTATGACTCTCCAGCAGTGCTGGGAGGAACTTAGGCTTAGGTATGGTGCCTAGAGTCCTCCTTAGGTTCAGGCACTGTCTTATGACACCCCATCAGTGCTGGGAGAGACTTAGGTTAAGGTATGATACTCTAAGTGCTCCCATAAGAATGGTGTTTCTCATATGATACCTTCTTGGATCAATGCCTGAACACCCTCTGAATCACAGGATACGCAAGTGTGTCACACCCAAGCATCCAGGCACATCCCCATGGTCTCCAAACCACGAAGCACCCCTCAATGCTCAGGAGGGACTCCTAACCCACCCCGTGACCCCAGGGTCAAGACAGTGACACCAATATTGGGCTTTCAAATTGAGAACCTTAAACACTGTTATAACTCTCTTGTTTACATTCTGTATTGGGATTAAAGTAAATCAAGAGGACAGGGTATTGAGTCAAGTATGGTTTAAGAGGGCAAAATAAACTTAGGTCTTAAAGAGGTTTAGGGTTCCATCTAGTGGTTAAGAAAAGCCTAACAGGGCTTTGGTGTATGAGTGGAGGCCAGGCAGGGCTTTTAATTCTGCATGTCAGTCATGTCCAATGTTATGTGTTTTAAAAATAGGCATCATTTTTTAAGGTCCTGATTATGGTCTTACAGTGGTGTCAAAACATGACCTTTGCCAGACATGACTGTTTTATGCAGTTTGTTGGCATCCAAGGTCATGTTTTGACCTGTAATAAGGGTTTGTTTAACGCTTGTCTTATCCAATTGAAGATACTAGCTACATTCACTGCTGTTCAATCTCATCTTGAATCCCTTAATCAGAGTACTAATTGAGTTTAAGCCTTGGGTATAGAGAGTAACGGGGCTGGTCAGTCGATGCAATGCTAGGAACTGGCGGGTTAGGTTTAAGGGGAGGGTGTAGTCGAAGCTAAAGGCCTCGACCACGGTGGTCTGTTGCCAGACCACAATGCACTCTCATCATTCCATTGCACCGAGTGTCCCATCACCAGGGTCGCTCCTCCACTATATTTTTATCCCTTCAGGTGGCTGCTTAGATGAGCATATGAGATGAACTTGAAAAATGGCTCCCCGAATCCAATTTTTGAAATATATGTATCATTACCCTATTTGAAGCCTGTGAGTGAGAGCAGAGAGACAGAATAAGAGCATTTGTTTGGGCCTTTTTGGTTTGTGGATGTATATCCTTTTGGTAAGTGCATATGTGTCTTATTGGATATGTCTAAGCCAATGCTCTAACATTCTGTGAGCCGTGCCATGTGTCCAGTGGACATGGTCCCCCTGTGTTTTGAATTGCTGACCTGGCAGCTGGGGTATGGCTCTGAGTCTTTCTCTTATTATGTGGTTAATGTATTCCAGTGTCTCTGCAGATTGGCATGGCAGATGCTGTGAATACGTTAACAGGGGCACCCATATTTTTGCCAGGGGGAAACGATTTTGTAGGGCTTGTACCGCTTCAATCACCTGTCTGTGCAGTTTGGATTTGTCTATCCAGGTATGGCAATTAGTCCCCATAGCAAGGATGACCTTTGTGACCTCTGAACAGACAGTTGTATGAGTCATGAGGGCTGGGATGTGGCCAAAATGGGCACCTGGGTAGCTATCAATCTGTAGCTGGGGGCATCTAAACTTGTCTATGTTCCGCAAGTTAGAATCCCCTAGGATTAACCACTGTGTGTTGGTGGTTAGAGTCCAATCCCTGTGTTTAGTGGGTGTGGAGGCATGCTGAATGGGCCTCTGCTTGTGAGTCTGGTCTGTGCGCCACCTGACCGAGCAGGTGTGTTTGACCTCTGACCTGCTTTGTACGGGCAAGGCCGAGTGCCGTGGTCCTACTCGCAGTCTGTGGCTGTTCACAGAGCTGTCGACTTCAGACGAGGGCGTGTCAAGGTCAGGGACTGCTGTGGCTTGATCCCTGACACTAAGTGCAGTTTTGATCTGTGCTGTTTGTGGGGGTCTGTTAGCCTCCTCACTGATTGCAGCCTCAGTCTTTACTGTCTGTTGTGGGGACCTGTTATTGGCCTCCTCACTAAGTGCAGCCTGATGCTGTGTTGCTTGCTGTGGGAGTATGCCAGTCTCCTGCACAGCTGTGCTGTTGACCTTAGACTCTATCATGGCCTCTGCTGTTTTGAGTGTGTATGGTTGCAGAGAGGCCAAGGCTTTGGTTGCCCAATTTGTTGCTGTCTCAAAAGGCTCATGCCACTGTTCAATTGTCATTTTAGGCATGGTGTTAATCTCTGCCTGCATCCCAGTCATGTAATGACTCCTCATGCTCCTAATTGGTGGCTTGCTCCCAGGTTCTAGCATGTGTTTGCAATTCTAGTTTTAACTCTGGGGTTGGATTGAAGGGTTTTATGGCCTCTATCATATGTTTCGTTATCCTGCTAATCCCTGGTGGAGGAGCGTCTTGTGTTGTGTAGGCCAAGTGGTGGGCTGCCTTAATAATTTTGAACATGGCTTTTGCTTTATCACCATGTTGTGGTCTGACCACTCCTCCTTCTTATTGTCCCCACTGACCTCTATGCTAACAGGTCTATCATGCTGTTTAGGCACCTGATGCTGGTCTAAGTTGGGGAGATGACAGGGATCTGGCTGACTGTTTTTTTGCCAGTCCCGAGGGCCTGTGTATTGACCCTCCTCTGCTTGACTATGTCTCAGAGTGTCATAGACTGGATCCACAGTATTTTGCTGTGGGGGCTGCCACGGGTAATAAGTCTCATCACCCCAGTCTGGATTGTCTGGTGGTGGTTCGTCCCTGACTATATCCCCTGTGTATGGTGGTCTACACCATGTGCAAGTAACTGAATAACAGCCACTGCCATCACACGCAGCTACCAGTCTAGGTGCAGTGGGTGCCCTGCCTCTTCTTGTCAGGTTCTGTTCTGATTCTTGACCTGATACTGACTCGTCCCTGTGATGTTCTAATGCATGGTAGGCCCTGTATTGCTGTCGCCAGGGCTCTACCGCCTGTCTATCGCTGGGAGGCCTCTGCAGTGAATGTGGGCCTGGGCGAATGTTTGGACTAGAGGAGCGTACTCTGGGCGGGCGTGTAGCTGCCCTAGACCCCAGGTGCTTGTCTTCTCTCTTGCTAGCCATTCTGCCCAGTAATTTTGATGCTCTGTCAATGACTGCCTTTTTTAATTTGATTTTTTTGTTGTTTTTTTGTTGTTTTTTTCTCGGACAGTCTGACGTCTTTAATGCAGACGTTGGCTTCAATTGTTTCTCAATAGTCCTTAGACTGTGTTTCAATTGAGCAGATTTTTTTCAGAGAGAGCCTGCCTGCTAGCTACTCTATCACGAAATTCAACATGGCGTCTTCACCTAATCCGCTTGTTTTTTTATGGACGACACGGTGTGAGCTCATGTATGAACACAGCCCTACTCTACTGGGTCTATCCCCGCAGGTTTCTGGGTCTGCTTTTTCGTGGCCGCAATCTTCTTAGTCCTAAAAAGGACTGATCTTCTTTAGCCCTTAGAAGGACTGGTGTTATGCTTCAGCCCTGATAAGGGCTTTGTTGCTCTTCTTCTTGGCCTTGTCCGTGTGTCTTTCTTCCAACACGCGACAAGTAAATTAGGTCGTAGAAGTCGTCAACTTTACTAAGATACGACGCGTTTCGATCTTAGCAGATCTCATCAGGTATCCAAAGTTGACTATGGCGAAAAAATTGTGGTTTAAATGGTCTTTCTATGAAGTTTCCAGGTGAAAAGAGCTTTTGCAGCGATGCGGTCTGGTTGAATTTCCCAAGCACAATGAGCATGTCGCAGAGCGCGCAGCTTCACTTGTGTGTAGTGGGCGTGGCTAGCCTCCACTCTGAGGGAAAGTGTTTTCCTCTAACACCTTTGCACAGCTTTTGCATATATCCCCGACCTCTTATAAAATTTTTCGATTAGAAATTAAATTATTTTATAAAAAAGTAAATAAGAAACAAAAAGAAATGGGTAAATTCCTCCATTTTTTCGCCAAGTTATGGCTGTTTCTAATTTGGGAGTGTCCCTTTTTGTTTGTAGGTGTCTTTTTGCAAGGTCGGACGCCCCTAACCGACTCTCTTAACCATACATTTCCATGTAAATCCCTGTGTGTTTTGATTGTGGACCTGTGCTATGCATCAGGTGAACAATGAAAATCACATTTCCCAATTTTTTACATCCTGGCATTTTGGCCTTTAGCATGTAATGCTTCCTTGAATCAGTGTTTGAACACCTTTGAATCACAGAATCCGTAAGTGTGTCACCCACAAGCACTCAGGTACACTTTCATGATATCAGGCCGGGTACATCGTGCCACTTTGGGGCAACAGGGTCTAAGCCCACATGTAGTCCATCACTGCAACCATGAAGCCCCCATTAATGCTCATGAGTGACTCCTCGTATATCCCATGACCCCAGGGTCAAGACAGTGACACCAATATTGGGCCTTTAAATTGAGGCATGCTATTACACTTTGTTCCCCCTCAGTCTAATTCACTATATAGGTCATTCAAGGGTTCTAATTATTAGGTTTAGGTCAGGGTGACAATCTTCTTAATAATGGGAGGGGTTAGGGTGTGTATTTATGATGGGATGGGGCCATTTTTACTAATTAGTATTTGGTTAAATTTAGGCACTAATGGGCTTGGTTAGGCTATGGGTTAAGGGATGGGTAGTGGCTATGTCAGTCCAAAGTGCTGGTTAGGTTTAGGCACTCTGTCTGACATGTAGACAGTGCTCGGAGAGACTTAGGTTTAGGTATGATACTCTAAGTCCTCCATTAAGTTGAGACACTGTTTATGACTCTCCAGCAGTGCTGGGAGGAACTTAGGCTTAGGTATGGTGCCTAGAGTCCTCCCTTAGGTTCAGGCACTGTCTTATGACACCCCATCAGTGCTGGGAGAGACTTAGGTTAAGGTATGATACTCTAAGTGCTCCCATAAGAATGGTGTTTCTCATATGATACCTTCTTGGATCAATGCCTGAACACCCTCTGAATCACAGGATACGCAAGTGTGTCACACCCAAGCATCCAGGCACATCCCCATGGTCTCCAAACCACGAAGCACCCCTCAATGCTCAGGAGGGACTCCTAACCCACCCCGTGACCCCAGGGTCAAGACAGTGACACCAATATTGGGCTTTCAAATTGAGAACCTTAAACACTGTTATAACTCTCTTGTTTACATTCTGTATTGGGATTAAAGTAAATCAAGAGGACAGGGTATTGAGTCAAGTATGGTTTAAGAGGGCAAAATAAACTTAGGTCTTAAAGAGGTTTAGGGTTCCATCTAGTGGTTAAGAAAAGCCTAACAGGGCTTTGGTGTATGAGTGGAGGCCAGGCAGGGCTTTTAATTCTGCATGTCAGTCATGTCCAATGTTATGTGTTTTAAAAATAGGCATCATTTTTTAAGGTCCTGATTATGGTCTTACAGTGGTGTCAAAACATGACCTTTGCCAGACATGACTGTTTTATGCAGTTTGTTGGCATCCAAGGTCATGTTTTGACCTGTAATAAGGGTTTGTTTAACGCTTGTCTTATCCAATTGAAGATACTAGCTACATTCACTGCTGTTCAATCTCATCTTGAATCCCTTAATCAGAGTACTAATTGAGTTTAAGCCTTGGGTATAGAGAGTAACGGGGCTGGTCAGTCGATGCAATGCTAGGAACTGGCGGGTTAGGTTTAAGGGGAGGGTGTAGTCGAAGCTAAAGGCCTCGACCACGGTGGTCTGTTGCCAGACCACAATGCACTCTCATCATTCCATTGCACCGAGTGTCCCATCACCAGGGTCGCTCCTCCACTATATTTTTATCCCTTCAGGTGGCTGCTTAGATGAGCATATGAGATGAACTTGAAAAATGGCTCCCCGAATCCAATTTTTGAAATATATGTATCATTACCCTATTTGAAGCCTGTGAGTGAGAGGCAGAGAGACAGAATAAGAGCATTTGTTTGGGCCTTTTTGGTTTGTGGATGTATATCCTTTTGGTAAGTGCATATGTGTCTTATTGGATATGTCTAAGCCAATGCTCTAACATTCTGTGAGCCGTGCCATGTGTCCAGTGGACATGGTCCCCCTGTGTTTTGAATTGCTGACCTGGCAGCTGGGGTATGGCTCTGAGTCTTTCTCTTATTATGTGGTTAATGTATTCCAGTGTCTCTGCAGATTGGCATGGCAGATGCTGTGAATACGTTAACAGGGGCACCCATATTTTTGCCAGGGGGAAACGATTTTGTAGGGCTTGTACCGCTTCAATCACCTGTCTGTGCAGTTTGGATTTGTCTATCCAGGTATGGCAATTAGTCCCCATAGCAAGGATGACCTTTGTGACCTCTGAACAGACAGTTGTATGAGTCATGAGGGCTGGGATGTGGCCAAAATGGGCACCTGGGTAGCTATCAATCTGTAGCTGGGGGCATCTAAACTTGTCTATGTTCCGCAAGTTAGAATCCCCTAGGATTAACCACTGTGTGTTGGTGGTTAGAGTCCAATCCCTGTGTTTAGTGGGTGTGGAGGCATGCTGAATGGGCCTCTGCTTGTGAGTCTGGTCTGTGCGCCACCTGACCGAGCAGGTGTGTTTGACCTCTGACCTGCTTTGTACGGGCAAGGCCGAGTGCCGTGGTCCTACTCGCAGTCTGTGGCTGTTCACAGAGCTGTCGACTTCAGACGAGGGCGTGTCAAGGTCAGGGACTGCTGTGGCTTGATCCCTGACACTAAGTGCAGTTTTGATCTGTGCTGTTTGTGGGGGTCTGTTAGCCTCCTCACTGATTGCAGCCTCAGTCTTTACTGTCTGTTGTGGGGACCTGTTATTGGCCTCCTCACTAAGTGCAGCCTGATGCTGTGTTGCTTGCTGTGGGAGTATGCCAGTCTCCTGCACAGCTGTGCTGTTGACCTTAGACTCTATCATGGCCTCTGCTGTTTTGAGTGTGTATGGTTGCAGAGAGGCCAAGGCTTTGGTTGCCCAATTTGTTGCTGTCTCAAAAGGCTCATGCCACTGTTCAATTGTCATTTTAGGCATGGTGTTAATCTCTGCCTGCATCCCAGTCATGTAATGACTCCTCATGCTCCTAATTGTGGCTTGCTCCCAGGTTCTAGCATGTGTTTGCAATTCTAGTTTTAACTCTGGGGTTGGATTGAAGGGTTTTATGGCCTCTATCATATGTTTCGTTATCCTGCTAATCCCTGGTGGAGGAGCGTCTTGTGTTGTGTAGGCCAAGTGGTGGGCTGCCTTAATAATTTTGAACATGGCTTTTGCTTTATCACCATGTTGTGGGTCTGACCACTCCTCCTTCTTATTGTCCCCACTGACCTCTATGCTAACAGGTCTATCATGCTGTTTAGGCACCTGATGCTGGTCTAAGTTGGGGAGATGACAGGGATCTGGCTGACTGTTTTTTTGCCAGTCCCGAGGGCCTGTGTATTGACCCTCCTCTGCTTGACTATGTCTCAGAGTGTCATAGACTGGATCCACAGTATTTTGCTGTGGGGGCTGCCACGGGTAATAAGTCTCATCACCCCAGTCTGGATTGTCTGGTGGTGGTTCGTCCCTGACTATATCCCCTGTGTATGGTGGTCTACACCATGTGCAAGTAACTGAATAACAGCCACTGCCATCACACGCAGCTACCAGTCTAGGTGCAGTGGGTGCCCTGCCTCTTCTTGTCAGGTTCTGTTCTGATTCTTGACCTGATACTGACTCGTCCCTGTGATGTTCTAATGCATGGTAGGCCCTGTATTGCTGTCGCCAGGGCTCTACCGCCTGTCTATCGCTGGGAGGCCTCTGCAGTGAATGTGGGCCTGGGCGAATGTTTGGACTAGAGGAGCGTACTCTGGGCGGGCGTGTAGCTGCCCTAGACCCCAGGTGCTTGTCTTCTCTCTTGCTAGCCATTCTGCCCAGTAATTTTGATGCTCTGTCAATGACTGCCTTTTTTAATTTGATTTTTTTGTTGTTTTTTTGTTGTTTTTTTCTCGGACAGTCTGACGTCTTTAATGCAGACGTTGGCTTCAATTGTTTCTCAATAGTCCTTAGACTGTGTTTCAATTGAGCAGATTTTTTTCAGAGAGAGCCTGCCTGCTAGCTACTCTATCACGAAATTCAACATGGCGTCTTCACCTAATCCGCTTGTTTTTTTATGGACGACACGGTGTGAGCTCATGTATGAACACAGCCCTACTCTACTGGGTCTATCCCCGCAGGTTTCTGGGTCTGCTTTTTCGTGGCCGCAATCTTCTTAGTCCTAAAAAGGACTGATCTTCTTTAGCCCTTAGAAGGACTGGTGTTATGCTTCAGCCCTGATAAGGGCTTTGTTGCTCTTCTTCTTGGCCTTGTCCGTGTGTCTTTCTTCCAACACGCGACAAGTAAATTAGGTCGTAGAAGTCGTCAACTTTACTAAGATACGACGCGTTTCGATCTTAGCAGATCTCATCAGGTATCCAAAGTTGACTATGGCGAAAAAATTGTGGTTTAAATGGTCTTTCTATGAAGTTTCCAGGTGAAAAGAGCTTTTGCAGCGATGCGGTCTGGTTGAATTTCCCAAGCACAATGAGCATGTCGCAGAGCGCGCAGCTTCACTTGTGTGTAGTGGGCGTGGCTAGCCTCCACTCTGAGGGAAAGTGTTTTCCTCTAACACCTTTGCACAGCTTTTGCATATATCCCCGACCTCTTATAAAATTTTTCGATTAGAAATTAAATTATTTTATAAAAAAGTAAATAAGAAACAAAAAGAAATGGGTAAATTCCTCCATTTTTTCGCCAAGTTATGGCTGTTTCTAATTTGGGAGTGTCCCTTTTTGTTTGTAGGTGTCTTTTTGCAAGGTCGGACGCCCCTAACCGACTCTCTTAACCATACATTTCCATGTAAATCCCTGTGTGTTTTGATTGTGGACCTGTGCTATGCATCAGGTGAACAATGAAAATCACATTTCCCAATTTTTTACATCCTGGCATTTTGGCCTTTAGCATGTAATGCTTCCTTGAATCAGTGTTTGAACACCTTTGAATCACAGAATCCGTAAGTGTGTCACCCACAAGCACTCAGGTACACTTTCATGATATCAGGCCGGGTACATCGTGCCACTTTGGGGCAACAGGGTCTAAGCCCACATGTAGTCCATCACTGCAACCATGAAGCCCCCATTAATGCTCATGAGTGACTCCTCGTATATCCCATGACCCCAGGGTCAAGACAGTGACACCAATATTGGGCCTTTAAATTGAGGCATGCTATTACACTTTGTTCCCCCTCAGTCTAATTCACTATATAGGTCATTCAAGGGTTCTAATTATTAGGTTTAGGTCAGGGTGACAATCTTCTTAATAATGGGAGGGGTTAGGGTGTGTATTTATGATGGGATGGGGCCATTTTTACTAATTAGTATTTGGTTAAATTTAGGCACTAATGGGCTTGGTTAGGCTATGGGTTAAGGGATGGGTAGTGGCTATGTCAGTCCAAAGTGCTGGTTAGGTTTAGGCACTCTGTCTGACATGTAGACAGTGCTCGGAGAGACTTAGGTTTAGGTATGATACTCTAAGTCCTCCATTAAGTTGAGACACTGTTTATGACTCTCCAGCAGTGCTGGGAGGAACTTAGGCTTAGGTATGGTGCCTAGAGTCCTCCCTTAGGTTCAGGCACTGTCTTATGACACCCCATCAGTGCTGGGAGAGACTTAGGTTAAGGTATGATACTCTAAGTGCTCCCATAAGAATGGTGTTTCTCATATGATACCTTCTTGGATCAATGCCTGAACACCCTCTGAATCACAGGATACGCAAGTGTGTCACACCCAAGCATCCAGGCACATCCCCATGGTCTCCAAACCACGAAGCACCCCTCAATGCTCAGGAGGGACTCCTAACCCACCCCGTGACCCCAGGGTCAAGACAGTGACACCAATATTGGGCTTTCAAATTGAGAACCTTAAACACTGTTATAACTCTCTTGTTTACATTCTGTATTGGGATTAAAGTAAATCAAGAGGACAGGGTATTGAGTCAAGTATGGTTTAAGAGGGCAAAATAAACTTAGGTCTTAAAGAGGTTTAGGGTTCCATCTAGTGGTTAAGAAAAGCCTAACAGGGCTTTGGTGTATGAGTGGAGGCCAGGCAGGGCTTTTAATTCTGCATGTCAGTCATGTCCAATGTTATGTGTTTTAAAAATAGGCATCATTTTTTAAGGTCCTGATTATGGTCTTACAGTGGTGTCAAAACATGACCTTTGCCAGACATGACTGTTTTATGCAGTTTGTTGGCATCCAAGGTCATGTTTTGACCTGTAATAAGGGTTTGTTTAACGCTTGTCTTATCCAATTGAAGATACTAGCTACATTCACTGCTGTTCAATCTCATCTTGAATCCCTTAATCAGAGTACTAATTGAGTTTAAGCCTTGGGTATAGAGAGTAACGGGGCTGGTCAGTCGATGCAATGCTAGGAACTGGCGGGTTAGGTTTAAGGGGAGGGTGTAGTCGAAGCTAAAGGCCTCGACCACGGTGGTCTGTTGCCAGACCACAATGCACTCTCATCATTCCATTGCACCGAGTGTCCCATCACCAGGGTCGCTCCTCCACTATATTTTTATCCCTTCAGGTGGCTGCTTAGATGAGCATATGAGATGAACTTGAAAAATGGCTCCCCGAATCCAATTTTTGAAATATATGTATCATTACCCTATTTGAAGCCTGTGAGTGAGAGGCAGAGAGACAGAATAAGAGCATTTGTTTGGGCCTTTTTGGTTTGTGGATGTATATCCTTTTGGTAAGTGCATATGTGTCTTATTGGATATGTCTAAGCCAATGCTCTAACATTCTGTGAGCCGTGCCATGTGTCCAGTGGACATGGTCCCCCTGTGTTTTGAATTGCTGACCTGGCAGCTGGGGTATGGCTCTGAGTCTTTCTCTTATTATGTGGTTAATGTATTCCAGTGTCTCTGCAGATTGGCATGGCAGATGCTGTGAATACGTTAACAGGGGCACCCATATTTTTGCCAGGGGGAAACGATTTTGTAGGGCTTGTACCGCTTCAATCACCTGTCTGTGCAGTTTGGATTTGTCTATCCAGGTATGGCAATTAGTCCCCATAGCAAGGATGACCTTTGTGACCTCTGAACAGACAGTTGTATGAGTCATGAGGGCTGGGATGTGGCCAAAATGGGCACCTGGGTAGCTATCAATCTGTAGCTGGGGGCATCTAAACTTGTCTATGTTCCGCAAGTTAGAATCCCCTAGGATTAACCACTGTGTGTTGGTGGTTAGAGTCCAATCCCTGTGTTTAGTGGGTGTGGAGGCATGCTGAATGGGCCTCTGCTTGTGAGTCTGGTCTGTGCGCCACCTGACCGAGCAGGTGTGTTTGACCTCTGACCTGCTTTGTACGGGCAAGGCCGAGTGCCGTGGTCCTACTCGCAGTCTGTGGCTGTTCACAGAGCTGTCGACTTCAGACGAGGGCGTGTCAAGGTCAGGGACTGCTGTGGCTTGATCCCTGACACTAAGTGCAGTTTTGATCTGTGCTGTTTGTGGGGGTCTGTTAGCCTCCTCACTGATTGCAGCCTCAGTCTTTACTGTCTGTTGTGGGGACCTGTTATTGGCCTCCTCACTAAGTGCAGCCTGATGCTGTGTTGCTTGCTGTGGGAGTATGCCAGTCTCCTGCACAGCTGTGCTGTTGACCTTAGACTCTATCATGGCCTCTGCTGTTTTGAGTGTGTATGGTTGCAGAGAGGCCAAGGCTTTGGTTGCCCAATTTGTTGCTGTCTCAAAAGGCTCATGCCACTGTTCAATTGTCATTTTAGGCATGGTGTTAATCTCTGCCTGCATCCCAGTCATGTAATGACTCCTCATGCTCCTAATTGTGGCTTGCTCCCAGGTTCTAGCATGTGTTTGCAATTCTAGTTTTAACTCTGGGGTTGGATTGAAGGGTTTTATGGCCTCTATCATATGTTTCGTTATCCTGCTAATCCCTGGTGGAGGAGCGTCTTGTGTTGTGTAGGCCAAGTGGTGGGCTGCCTTAATAATTTTGAACATGGCTTTTGCTTTATCACCATGTTGTGGGTCTGACCACTCCTCCTTCTTATTGTCCCCACTGACCTCTATGCTAACAGGTCTATCATGCTGTTTAGGCACCTGATGCTGGTCTAAGTTGGGGAGATGACAGGGATCTGGCTGACTGTTTTTTTGCCAGTCCCGAGGGCCTGTGTATTGACCCTCCTCTGCTTGACTATGTCTCAGAGTGTCATAGACTGGATCCACAGTATTTTGCTGTGGGGGCTGCCACGGGTAATAAGTCTCATCACCCCAGTCTGGATTGTCTGGTGGTGGTTCGTCCCTGACTATATCCCCTGTGTATGGTGGTCTACACCATGTGCAAGTAACTGAATAACAGCCACTGCCATCACACGCAGCTACCAGTCTAGGTGCAGTGGGTGCCCTGCCTCTTCTTGTCAGGTTCTGTTCTGATTCTTGACCTGATACTGACTCGTCCCTGTGATGTTCTAATGCATGGTAGGCCCTGTATTGCTGTCGCCAGGGCTCTACCGCCTGTCTATCGCTGGGAGGCCTCTGCAGTGAATGTGGGCCTGGGCGAATGTTTGGACTAGAGGAGCGTACTCTGGGCGGGCGTGTAGCTGCCCTAGACCCCAGGTGCTTGTCTTCTCTCTTGCTAGCCATTCTGCCCAGTAATTTTGATGCTCTGTCAATGACTGCCTTTTTTAATTTGATTTTTTTGTTGTTTTTTTGTTGTTTTTTTCTCGGACAGTCTGACGTCTTTAATGCAGACGTTGGCTTCAATTGTTTCTCAATAGTCCTTAGACTGTGTTTCAATTGAGCAGATTTTTTTCAGAGAGAGCCTGCCTGCTAGCTACTCTATCACGAAATTCAACATGGCGTCTTCACCTAATCCGCTTGTTTTTTTATGGACGACACGGTGTGAGCTCATGTATGAACACAGCCCTACTCTACTGGGTCTATCCCCGCAGGTTTCTGGGTCTGCTTTTTCGTGGCCGCAATCTTCTTAGTCCTAAAAAGGACTGATCTTCTTTAGCCCTTAGAAGGACTGGTGTTATGCTTCAGCCCTGATAAGGGCTTTGTTGCTCTTCTTCTTGGCCTTGTCCGTGTGTCTTTCTTCCAACACGCGACAAGTAAATTAGGTCGTAGAAGTCGTCAACTTTACTAAGATACGACGCGTTTCGATCTTAGCAGATCTCATCAGGTATCCAAAGTTGACTATGGCGAAAAAATTGTGGTTTAAATGGTCTTTCTATGAAGTTTCCAGGTGAAAAGAGCTTTTGCAGCGATGCGGTCTGGTTGAATTTCCCAAGCACAATGAGCATGTCGCAGAGCGCGCAGCTTCACTTGTGTGTAGTGGGCGTGGCTAGCCTCCACTCTGAGGGAAAGTGTTTTCCTCTAACACCTTTGCACAGCTTTTGCATATATCCCCGACCTCTTATAAAATTTTTCGATTAGAAATTAAATTATTTTATAAAAAAGTAAATAAGAAACAAAAAGAAATGGGTAAATTCCTCCATTTTTTCGCCAAGTTATGGCTGTTTCTAATTTGGGAGTGTCCCTTTTTGTTTGTAGGTGTCTTTTTGCAAGGTCGGACGCCCCTAACCGACTCTCTTAACCATACATTTCCATGTAAATCCCTGTGTGTTTTGATTGTGGACCTGTGCTATGCATCAGGTGAACAATGAAAATCACATTTCCCAATTTTTTACATCCTGGCATTTTGGCCTTTAGCATGTAATGCTTCCTTGAATCAGTGTTTGAACACCTTTGAATCACAGAATCCGTAAGTGTGTCACCCACAAGCACTCAGGTACACTTTCATGATATCAGGCCGGGTACATCGTGCCACTTTGGGGCAACAGGGTCTAAGCCCACATGTAGTCCATCACTGCAACCATGAAGCCCCCATTAATGCTCATGAGTGACTCCTCGTATATCCCATGACCCCAGGGTCAAGACAGTGACACCAATATTGGGCCTTTAAATTGAGGCATGCTATTACACTTTGTTCCCCCTCAGTCTAATTCACTATATAGGTCATTCAAGGGTTCTAATTATTAGGTTTAGGTCAGGGTGACAATCTTCTTAATAATGGGAGGGGTTAGGGTGTGTATTTATGATGGGATGGGGCCATTTTTACTAATTAGTATTTGGTTAAATTTAGGCACTAATGGGCTTGGTTAGGCTATGGGTTAAGGGATGGGTAGTGGCTATGTCAGTCCAAAGTGCTGGTTAGGTTTAGGCACTCTGTCTGACATGTAGACAGTGCTCGGAGAGACTTAGGTTTAGGTATGATACTCTAAGTCCTCCATTAAGTTGAGACACTGTTTATGACTCTCCAGCAGTGCTGGGAGGAACTTAGGCTTAGGTATGGTGCCTAGAGTCCTCCCTTAGGTTCAGGCACTGTCTTATGACACCCCATCAGTGCTGGGAGAGACTTAGGTTAAGGTATGATACTCTAAGTGCTCCCATAAGAATGGTGTTTCTCATATGATACCTTCTTGGATCAATGCCTGAACACCCTCTGAATCACAGGATACGCAAGTGTGTCACACCCAAGCATCCAGGCACATCCCCATGGTCTCCAAACCACGAAGCACCCCTCAATGCTCAGGAGGGACTCCTAACCCACCCCGTGACCCCAGGGTCAAGACAGTGACACCAATATTGGGCTTTCAAATTGAGAACCTTAAACACTGTTATAACTCTCTTGTTTACATTCTGTATTGGGATTAAAGTAAATCAAGAGGACAGGGTATTGAGTCAAGTATGGTTTAAGAGGGCAAAATAAACTTAGGTCTTAAAGAGGTTTAGGGTTCCATCTAGTGGTTAAGAAAAGCCTAACAGGGCTTTGGTGTATGAGTGGAGGCCAGGCAGGGCTTTTAATTCTGCATGTCAGTCATGTCCAATGTTATGTGTTTTAAAAATAGGCATCATTTTTTAAGGTCCTGATTATGGTCTTACAGTGGTGTCAAAACATGACCTTTGCCAGACATGACTGTTTTATGCAGTTTGTTGGCATCCAAGGTCATGTTTTGACCTGTAATAAGGGTTTGTTTAACGCTTGTCTTATCCAATTGAAGATACTAGCTACATTCACTGCTGTTCAATCTCATCTTGAATCCCTTAATCAGAGTACTAATTGAGTTTAAGCCTTGGGTATAGAGAGTAACGGGGCTGGTCAGTCGATGCAATGCTAGGAACTGGCGGGTTAGGTTTAAGGGGAGGGTGTAGTCGAAGCTAAAGGCCTCGACCACGGTGGTCTGTTGCCAGACCACAATGCACTCTCATCATTCCATTGCACCGAGTGTCCCATCACCAGGGTCGCTCCTCCACTATATTTTTATCCCTTCAGGTGGCTGCTTAGATGAGCATATGAGATGAACTTGAAAAATGGCTCCCCGAATCCAATTTTTGAAATATATGTATCATTACCCTATTTGAAGCCTGTGAGTGAGAGGCAGAGAGACAGAATAAGAGCATTTGTTTGGGCCTTTTTGGTTTGTGGATGTATATCCTTTTGGTAAGTGCATATGTGTCTTATTGGATATGTCTAAGCCAATGCTCTAACATTCTGTGAGCCGTGCCATGTGTCCAGTGGACATGGTCCCCCTGTGTTTTGAATTGCTGACCTGGCAGCTGGGGTATGGCTCTGAGTCTTTCTCTTATTATGTGGTTAATGTATTCCAGTGTCTCTGCAGATTGGCATGGCAGATGCTGTGAATACGTTAACAGGGGCACCCATATTTTTGCCAGGGGGAAACGATTTTGTAGGGCTTGTACCGCTTCAATCACCTGTCTGTGCAGTTTGGATTTGTCTATCCAGGTATGGCAATTAGTCCCCATAGCAAGGATGACCTTTGTGACCTCTGAACAGACAGTTGTATGAGTCATGAGGGCTGGGATGTGGCCAAAATGGGCACCTGGGTAGCTATCAATCTGTAGCTGGGGGCATCTAAACTTGTCTATGTTCCGCAAGTTAGAATCCCCTAGGATTAACCACTGTGTGTTGGTGGTTAGAGTCCAATCCCTGTGTTTAGTGGGTGTGGAGGCATGCTGAATGGGCCTCTGCTTGTGAGTCTGGTCTGTGCGCCACCTGACCGAGCAGGTGTGTTTGACCTCTGACCTGCTTTGTACGGGCAAGGCCGAGTGCCGTGGTCCTACTCGCAGTCTGTGGCTGTTCACAGAGCTGTCGACTTCAGACGAGGGCGTGTCAAGGTCAGGGACTGCTGTGGCTTGATCCCTGACACTAAGTGCAGTTTTGATCTGTGCTGTTTGTGGGGGTCTGTTAGCCTCCTCACTGATTGCAGCCTCAGTCTTTACTGTCTGTTGTGGGGACCTGTTATTGGCCTCCTCACTAAGTGCAGCCTGATGCTGTGTTGCTTGCTGTGGGAGTATGCCAGTCTCCTGCACAGCTGTGCTGTTGACCTTAGACTCTATCATGGCCTCTGCTGTTTTGAGTGTGTATGGTTGCAGAGAGGCCAAGGCTTTGGTTGCCCAATTTGTTGCTGTCTCAAAAGGCTCATGCCACTGTTCAATTGTCATTTTAGGCATGGTGTTAATCTCTGCCTGCATCCCAGTCATGTAATGACTCCTCATGCTCCTAATTGTGGCTTGCTCCCAGGTTCTAGCATGTGTTTGCAATTCTAGTTTTAACTCTGGGGTTGGATTGAAGGGTTTTATGGCCTCTATCATATGTTTCGTTATCCTGCTAATCCCTGGTGGAGGAGCGTCTTGTGTTGTGTAGGCCAAGTGGTGGGCTGCCTTAATAATTTTGAACATGGCTTTTGCTTTATCACCATGTTGTGGGTCTGACCACTCCTCCTTCTTATTGTCCCCACTGACCTCTATGCTAACAGGTCTATCATGCTGTTTAGGCACCTGATGCTGGTCTAAGTTGGGGAGATGACAGGGATCTGGCTGACTGTTTTTTTGCCAGTCCCGAGGGCCTGTGTATTGACCCTCCTCTGCTTGACTATGTCTCAGAGTGTCATAGACTGGATCCACAGTATTTTGCTGTGGGGGCTGCCACGGGTAATAAGTCTCATCACCCCAGTCTGGATTGTCTGGTGGTGGTTCGTCCCTGACTATATCCCCTGTGTATGGTGGTCTACACCATGTGCAAGTAACTGAATAACAGCCACTGCCATCACACGCAGCTACCAGTCTAGGTGCAGTGGGTGCCCTGCCTCTTCTTGTCAGGTTCTGTTCTGATTCTTGACCTGATACTGACTCGTCCCTGTGATGTTCTAATGCATGGTAGGCCCTGTATTGCTGTCGCCAGGGCTCTACCGCCTGTCTATCGCTGGGAGGCCTCTGCAGTGAATGTGGGCCTGGGCGAATGTTTGGACTAGAGGAGCGTACTCTGGGCGGGCGTGTAGCTGCCCTAGACCCCAGGTGCTTGTCTTCTCTCTTGCTAGCCATTCTGCCCAGTAATTTTGATGCTCTGTCAATGACTGCCTTTTTTAATTTGATTTTTTTGTTGTTTTTTTGTTGTTTTTTTCTCGGACAGTCTGACGTCTTTAATGCAGACGTTGGCTTCAATTGTTTCTCAATAGTCCTTAGACTGTGTTTCAATTGAGCAGATTTTTTTCAGAGAGAGCCTGCCTGCTAGCTACTCTATCACGAAATTCAACATGGCGTCTTCACCTAATCCGCTTGTTTTTTTATGGACGACACGGTGTGAGCTCATGTATGAACACAGCCCTACTCTACTGGGTCTATCCCCGCAGGTTTCTGGGTCTGCTTTTTCGTGGCCGCAATCTTCTTAGTCCTAAAAAGGACTGATCTTCTTTAGCCCTTAGAAGGACTGGTGTTATGCTTCAGCCCTGATAAGGGCTTTGTTGCTCTTCTTCTTGGCCTTGTCCGTGTGTCTTTCTTCCAACACGCGACAAGTAAATTAGGTCGTAGAAGTCGTCAACTTTACTAAGATACGACGCGTTTCGATCTTAGCAGATCTCATCAGGTATCCAAAGTTGACTATGGCGAAAAAATTGTGGTTTAAATGGTCTTTCTATGAAGTTTCCAGGTGAAAAGAGCTTTTGCAGCGATGCGGTCTGGTTGAATTTCCCAAGCACAATGAGCATGTCGCAGAGCGCGCAGCTTCACTTGTGTGTAGTGGGCGTGGCTAGCCTCCACTCTGAGGGAAAGTGTTTTCCTCTAACACCTTTGCACAGCTTTTGCATATATCCCCGACCTCTTATAAAATTTTTCGATTAGAAATTAAATTATTTTATAAAAAAGTAAATAAGAAACAAAAAGAAATGGGTAAATTCCTCCATTTTTTCGCCAAGTTATGGCTGTTTCTAATTTGGGAGTGTCCCTTTTTGTTTGTAGGTGTCTTTTTGCAAGGTCGGACGCCCCTAACCGACTCTCTTAACCATACATTTCCATGTAAATCCCTGTGTGTTTTGATTGTGGACCTGTGCTATGCATCAGGTGAACAATGAAAATCACATTTCCCAATTTTTTACATCCTGGCATTTTGGCCTTTAGCATGTAATGCTTCCTTGAATCAGTGTTTGAACACCTTTGAATCACAGAATCCGTAAGTGTGTCACCCACAAGCACTCAGGTACACTTTCATGATATCAGGCCGGGTACATCGTGCCACTTTGGGGCAACAGGGTCTAAGCCCACATGTAGTCCATCACTGCAACCATGAAGCTCCCATTAATGCTCATGAGTGACTCCTCGTATATCCCATGACCCCAGGGTCAAGACAGTGACACCAATATTGGGCCTTTAAATTGAGGCATGCTATTACACTTTGTTCCCCCTCAGTCTAATTCACTATATAGGTCATTCAAGGGTTCTAATTATTAGGTTTAGGTCAGGGTGACAATCTTCTTAATAATGGGAGGGGTTAGGGTGTGTATTTATGATGGGATGGGGCCATTTTTACTAATTAGTATTTGGTTAAATTTAGGCACTAATGGGCTTGGTTAGGCTATGGGTTAAGGGATGGGTAGTGGCTATGTCAGTCCAAAGTGCTGGTTAGGTTTAGGCACTCTGTCTGACATGTAGACAGTGCTCGGAGAGACTTAGGTTTAGGTATGATACTCTAAGTCCTCCATTAAGTTGAGACACTGTTTATGACTCTCCAGCAGTGCTGGGAGGAACTTAGGCTTAGGTATGGTGCCTAGAGTCCTCCCTTAGGTTCAGGCACTGTCTTATGACACCCCATCAGTGCTGGGAGAGACTTAGGTTAAGGTATGATACTCTAAGTGCTCCCATAAGAATGGTGTTTCTCATATGATACCTTCTTGGATCAATGCCTGAACACCCTCTGAATCACAGGATACGCAAGTGTGTCACACCCAAGCATCCAGGCACATCCCCATGGTCTCCAAACCACGAAGCACCCCTCAATGCTCAGGAGGGACTCCTAACCCACCCCGTGACCCCAGGGTCAAGACAGTGACACCAATATTGGGCTTTCAAATTGAGAACCTTAAACACTGTTATAACTCTCTTGTTTACATTCTGTATTGGGATTAAAGTAAATCAAGAGGACAGGGTATTGAGTCAAGTATGGTTTAAGAGGGCAAAATAAACTTAGGTCTTAAAGAGGTTTAGGGTTCCATCTAGTGGTTAAGAAAAGCCTAACAGGGCTTTGGTGTATGAGTGGAGGCCAGGCAGGGCTTTTAATTCTGCATGTCAGTCATGTCCAATGTTATGTGTTTTAAAAATAGGCATCATTTTTTAAGGTCCTGATTATGGTCTTACAGTGGTGTCAAAACATGACCTTTGCCAGACATGACTGTTTTATGCAGTTTGTTGGCATCCAAGGTCATGTTTTGACCTGTAATAAGGGTTTGTTTAACGCTTGTCTTATCCAATTGAAGATACTAGCTACATTCACTGCTGTTCAATCTCATCTTGAATCCCTTAATCAGAGTACTAATTGAGTTTAAGCCTTGGGTATAGAGAGTAACGGGGCTGGTCAGTCGATGCAATGCTAGGAACTGGCGGGTTAGGTTTAAGGGGAGGGTGTAGTCGAAGCTAAAGGCCTCGACCACGGTGGTCTGTTGCCAGACCACAATGCACTCTCATCATTCCATTGCACCGAGTGTCCCATCACCAGGGTCGCTCCTCCACTATATTTTTATCCCTTCAGGTGGCTGCTTAGATGAGCATATGAGATGAACTTGAAAAATGGCTCCCCGAATCCAATTTTTGAAATATATGTATCATTACCCTATTTGAAGCCTGTGAGTGAGAGGCAGAGAGACAGAATAAGAGCATTTGTTTGGGCCTTTTTGGTTTGTGGATGTATATCCTTTTGGTAAGTGCATATGTGTCTTATTGGATATGTCTAAGCCAATGCTCTAACATTCTGTGAGCCGTGCCATGTGTCCAGTGGACATGGTCCCCCTGTGTTTTGAATTGCTGACCTGGCAGCTGGGGTATGGCTCTGAGTCTTTCTCTTATTATGTGGTTAATGTATTCCAGTGTCTCTGCAGATTGGCATGGCAGATGCTGTGAATACGTTAACAGGGGCACCCATATTTTTGCCAGGGGGAAACGATTTTGTAGGGCTTGTACCGCTTCAATCACCTGTCTGTGCAGTTTGGATTTGTCTATCCAGGTATGGCAATTAGTCCCCATAGCAAGGATGACCTTTGTGACCTCTGAACAGACAGTTGTATGAGTCATGAGGGCTGGGATGTGGCCAAAATGGGCACCTGGGTAGCTATCAATCTGTAGCTGGGGGCATCTAAACTTGTCTATGTTCCGCAAGTTAGAATCCCCTAGGATTAACCACTGTGTGTTGGTGGTTAGAGTCCAATCCCTGTGTTTAGTGGGTGTGGAGGCATGCTGAATGGGCCTCTGCTTGTGAGTCTGGTCTGTGCGCCACCTGACCGAGCAGGTGTGTTTGACCTCTGACCTGCTTTGTACGGGCAAGGCCGAGTGCCGTGGTCCTACTCGCAGTCTGTGGCTGTTCACAGAGCTGTCGACTTCAGACGAGGGCGTGTCAAGGTCAGGGACTGCTGTGGCTTGATCCCTGACACTAAGTGCAGTTTTGATCTGTGCTGTTTGTGGGGGTCTGTTAGCCTCCTCACTGATTGCAGCCTCAGTCTTTACTGTCTGTTGTGGGGACCTGTTATTGGCCTCCTCACTAAGTGCAGCCTGATGCTGTGTTGCTTGCTGTGGGAGTATGCCAGTCTCCTGCACAGCTGTGCTGTTGACCTTAGACTCTATCATGGCCTCTGCTGTTTTGAGTGTGTATGGTTGCAGAGAGGCCAAGGCTTTGGTTGCCCAATTTGTTGCTGTCTCAAAAGGCTCATGCCACTGTTCAATTGTCATTTTAGGCATGGTGTTAATCTCTGCCTGCATCCCAGTCATGTAATGACTCCTCATGCTCCTAATTGTGGCTTGCTCCCAGGTTCTAGCATGTGTTTGCAATTCTAGTTTTAACTCTGGGGTTGGATTGAAGGGTTTTATGGCCTCTATCATATGTTTCGTTATCCTGCTAATCCCTGGTGGAGGAGCGTCTTGTGTTGTGTAGGCCAAGTGGTGGGCTGCCTTAATAATTTTGAACATGGCTTTTGCTTTATCACCATGTTGTGGGTCTGACCACTCCTCCTTCTTATTGTCCCCACTGACCTCTATGCTAACAGGTCTATCATGCTGTTTAGGCACCTGATGCTGGTCTAAGTTGGGGAGATGACAGGGATCTGGCTGACTGTTTTTTTGCCAGTCCCGAGGGCCTGTGTATTGACCCTCCTCTGCTTGACTATGTCTCAGAGTGTCATAGACTGGATCCACAGTATTTTGCTGTGGGGGCTGCCACGGGTAATAAGTCTCATCACCCCAGTCTGGATTGTCTGGTGGTGGTTCGTCCCTGACTATATCCCCTGTGTATGGTGGTCTACACCATGTGCAAGTAACTGAATAACAGCCACTGCCATCACACGCAGCTACCAGTCTAGGTGCAGTGGGTGCCCTGCCTCTTCTTGTCAGGTTCTGTTCTGATTCTTGACCTGATACTGACTCGTCCCTGTGATGTTCTAATGCATGGTAGGCCCTGTATTGCTGTCGCCAGGGCTCTACCGCCTGTCTATCGCTGGGAGGCCTCTGCAGTGAATGTGGGCCTGGGCGAATGTTTGGACTAGAGGAGCGTACTCTGGGCGGGCGTGTAGCTGCCCTAGACCCCAGGTGCTTGTCTTCTCTCTTGCTAGCCATTCTGCCCAGTAATTTTGATGCTCTGTCAATGACTGCCTTTTTTAATTTGATTTTTTTGTTGTTTTTTTGTTGTTTTTTTCTCGGACAGTCTGACGTCTTTAATGCAGACGTTGGCTTCAATTGTTTCTCAATAGTCCTTAGACTGTGTTTCAATTGAGCAGATTTTTTTCAGAGAGAGCCTGCCTGCTAGCTACTCTATCACGAAATTCAACATGGCGTCTTCACCTAATCCGCTTGTTTTTTTATGGACGACACGGTGTGAGCTCATGTATGAACACAGCCCTACTCTACTGGGTCTATCCCCGCAGGTTTCTGGGTCTGCTTTTTCGTGGCCGCAATCTTCTTAGTCCTAAAAAGGACTGATCTTCTTTAGCCCTTAGAAGGACTGGTGTTATGCTTCAGCCCTGATAAGGGCTTTGTTGCTCTTCTTCTTGGCCTTGTCCGTGTGTCTTTCTTCCAACACGCGACAAGTAAATTAGGTCGTAGAAGTCGTCAACTTTACTAAGATACGACGCGTTTCGATCTTAGCAGATCTCATCAGGTATCCAAAGTTGACTATGGCGAAAAAATTGTGGTTTAAATGGTCTTTCTATGAAGTTTCCAGGTGAAAAGAGCTTTTGCAGCGATGCGGTCTGGTTGAATTTCCCAAGCACAATGAGCATGTCGCAGAGCGCGCAGCTTCACTTGTGTGTAGTGGGCGTGGCTAGCCTCCACTCTGAGGGAAAGTGTTTTCCTCTAACACCTTTGCACAGCTTTTGCATATATCCCCGACCTCTTATAAAATTTTTCGATTAGAAATTAAATTATTTTATAAAAAAGTAAATAAGAAACAAAAAGAAATGGGTAAATTCCTCCATTTTTTCGCCAAGTTATGGCTGTTTCTAATTTGGGAGTGTCCCTTTTTGTTTGTAGGTGTCTTTTTGCAAGGTCGGACGCCCCTAACCGACTCTCTTAACCATACATTTCCATGTAAATCCCTGTGTGTTTTGATTGTGGACCTGTGCTATGCATCAGGTGAACAATGAAAATCACATTTCCCAATTTTTTACATCCTGGCATTTTGGCCTTTAGCATGTAATGCTTCCTTGAATCAGTGTTTGAACACCTTTGAATCACAGAATCCGTAAGTGTGTCACCCACAAGCACTCAGGTACACTTTCATGATATCAGGCCGGGTACATCGTGCCACTTTGGGGCAACAGGGTCTAAGCCCACATGTAGTCCATCACTGCAACCATGAAGCCCCCATTAATGCTCATGAGTGACTCCTCGTATATCCCATGACCCCAGGGTCAAGACAGTGACACCAATATTGGGCCTTTAAATTGAGGCATGCTATTACACTTTGTTCCCCCTCAGTCTAATTCACTATATAGGTCATTCAAGGGTTCTAATTATTAGGTTTAGGTCAGGGTGACAATCTTCTTAATAATGGGAGGGGTTAGGGTGTGTATTTATGATGGGATGGGGCCATTTTTACTAATTAGTATTTGGTTAAATTTAGGCACTAATGGGCTTGGTTAGGCTATGGGTTAAGGGATGGGTAGTGGCTATGTCAGTCCAAAGTGCTGGTTAGGTTTAGGCACTCTGTCTGACATGTAGACAGTGCTCGGAGAGACTTAGGTTTAGGTATGATACTCTAAGTCCTCCATTAAGTTGAGACACTGTTTATGACTCTCCAGCAGTGCTGGGAGGAACTTAGGCTTAGGTATGGTGCCTAGAGTCCTCCCTTAGGTTCAGGCACTGTCTTATGACACCCCATCAGTGCTGGGAGAGACTTAGGTTAAGGTATGATACTCTAAGTGCTCCCATAAGAATGGTGTTTCTCATATGATACCTTCTTGGATCAATGCCTGAACACCCTCTGAATCACAGGATACGCAAGTGTGTCACACCCAAGCATCCAGGCACATCCCCATGGTCTCCAAACCACGAAGCACCCCTCAATGCTCAGGAGGGACTCCTAACCCACCCCGTGACCCCAGGGTCAAGACAGTGACACCAATATTGGGCTTTCAAATTGAGAACCTTAAACACTGTTATAACTCTCTTGTTTACATTCTGTATTGGGATTAAAGTAAATCAAGAGGACAGGGTATTGAGTCAAGTATGGTTTAAGAGGGCAAAATAAACTTAGGTCTTAAAGAGGTTTAGGGTTCCATCTAGTGGTTAAGAAAAGCCTAACAGGGCTTTGGTGTATGAGTGGAGGCCAGGCAGGGCTTTTAATTCTGCATGTCAGTCATGTCCAATGTTATGTGTTTTAAAAATAGGCATCATTTTTTAAGGTCCTGATTATGGTCTTACAGTGGTGTCAAAACATGACCTTTGCCAGACATGACTGTTTTATGCAGTTTGTTGGCATCCAAGGTCATGTTTTGACCTGTAATAAGGGTTTGTTTAACGCTTGTCTTATCCAATTGAAGATACTAGCTACATTCACTGCTGTTCAATCTCATCTTGAATCCCTTAATCAGAGTACTAATTGAGTTTAAGCCTTGGGTATAGAGAGTAACGGGGCTGGTCAGTCGATGCAATGCTAGGAACTGGCGGGTTAGGTTTAAGGGGAGGGTGTAGTCGAAGCTAAAGGCCTCGACCACGGTGGTCTGTTGCCAGACCACAATGCACTCTCATCATTCCATTGCACCGAGTGTCCCATCACCAGGGTCGCTCCTCCACTATATTTTTATCCCTTCAGGTGGCTGCTTAGATGAGCATATGAGATGAACTTGAAAAATGGCTCCCCGAATCCAATTTTTGAAATATATGTATCATTACCCTATTTGAAGCCTGTGAGTGAGAGGCAGAGAGACAGAATAAGAGCATTTGTTTGGGCCTTTTTGGTTTGTGGATGTATATCCTTTTGGTAAGTGCATATGTGTCTTATTGGATATGTCTAAGCCAATGCTCTAACATTCTGTGAGCCGTGCCATGTGTCCAGTGGACATGGTCCCCCTGTGTTTTGAATTGCTGACCTGGCAGCTGGGGTATGGCTCTGAGTCTTTCTCTTATTATGTGGTTAATGTATTCCAGTGTCTCTGCAGATTGGCATGGCAGATGCTGTGAATACGTTAACAGGGGCACCCATATTTTTGCCAGGGGGAAACGATTTTGTAGGGCTTGTACCGCTTCAATCACCTGTCTGTGCAGTTTGGATTTGTCTATCCAGGTATGGCAATTAGTCCCCATAGCAAGGATGACCTTTGTGACCTCTGAACAGACAGTTGTATGAGTCATGAGGGCTGGGATGTGGCCAAAATGGGCACCTGGGTAGCTATCAATCTGTAGCTGGGGGCATCTAAACTTGTCTATGTTCCGCAAGTTAGAATCCCCTAGGATTAACCACTGTGTGTTGGTGGTTAGAGTCCAATCCCTGTGTTTAGTGGGTGTGGAGGCATGCTGAATGGGCCTCTGCTTGTGAGTCTGGTCTGTGCGCCACCTGACCGAGCAGGTGTGTTTGACCTCTGACCTGCTTTGTACGGGCAAGGCCGAGTGCCGTGGTCCTACTCGCAGTCTGTGGCTGTTCACAGAGCTGTCGACTTCAGACGAGGGCGTGTCAAGGTCAGGGACTGCTGTGGCTTGATCCCTGACACTAAGTGCAGTTTTGATCTGTGCTGTTTGTGGGGGTCTGTTAGCCTCCTCACTGATTGCAGCCTCAGTCTTTACTGTCTGTTGTGGGGACCTGTTATTGGCCTCCTCACTAAGTGCAGCCTGATGCTGTGTTGCTTGCTGTGGGAGTATGCCAGTCTCCTGCACAGCTGTGCTGTTGACCTTAGACTCTATCATGGCCTCTGCTGTTTTGAGTGTGTATGGTTGCAGAGAGGCCAAGGCTTTGGTTGCCCAATTTGTTGCTGTCTCAAAAGGCTCATGCCACTGTTCAATTGTCATTTTAGGCATGGTGTTAATCTCTGCCTGCATCCCAGTCATGTAATGACTCCTCATGCTCCTAATTGTGGCTTGCTCCCAGGTTCTAGCATGTGTTTGCAATTCTAGTTTTAACTCTGGGGTTGGATTGAAGGGTTTTATGGCCTCTATCATATGTTTCGTTATCCTGCTAATCCCTGGTGGAGGAGCGTCTTGTGTTGTGTAGGCCAAGTGGTGGGCTGCCTTAATAATTTTGAACATGGCTTTTGCTTTATCACCATGTTGTGGGTCTGACCACTCCTCCTTCTTATTGTCCCCACTGACCTCTATGCTAACAGGTCTATCATGCTGTTTAGGCACCTGATGCTGGTCTAAGTTGGGGAGATGACAGGGATCTGGCTGACTGTTTTTTTGCCAGTCCCGAGGGCCTGTGTATTGACCCTCCTCTGCTTGACTATGTCTCAGAGTGTCATAGACTGGATCCACAGTATTTTGCTGTGGGGGCTGCCACGGGTAATAAGTCTCATCACCCCAGTCTGGATTGTCTGGTGGTGGTTCGTCCCTGACTATATCCCCTGTGTATGGTGGTCTACACCATGTGCAAGTAACTGAATAACAGCCACTGCCATCACACGCAGCTACCAGTCTAGGTGCAGTGGGTGCCCTGCCTCTTCTTGTCAGGTTCTGTTCTGATTCTTGACCTGATACTGACTCGTCCCTGTGATGTTCTAATGCATGGTAGGCCCTGTATTGCTGTCGCCAGGGCTCTACCGCCTGTCTATCGCTGGGAGGCCTCTGCAGTGAATGTGGGCCTGGGCGAATGTTTGGACTAGAGGAGCGTACTCTGGGCGGGCGTGTAGCTGCCCTAGACCCCAGGTGCTTGTCTTCTCTCTTGCTAGCCATTCTGCCCAGTAATTTTGATGCTCTGTCAATGACTGCCTTTTTTAATTTGATTTTTTTGTTGTTTTTTTGTTGTTTTTTTCTCGGACAGTCTGACGTCTTTAATGCAGACGTTGGCTTCAATTGTTTCTCAATAGTCCTTAGACTGTGTTTCAATTGAGCAGATTTTTTTCAGAGAGAGCCTGCCTGCTAGCTACTCTATCACGAAATTCAACATGGCGTCTTCACCTAATCCGCTTGTTTTTTTATGGACGACACGGTGTGAGCTCATGTATGAACACAGCCCTACTCTACTGGGTCTATCCCCGCAGGTTTCTGGGTCTGCTTTTTCGTGGCCGCAATCTTCTTAGTCCTAAAAAGGACTGATCTTCTTTAGCCCTTAGAAGGACTGGTGTTATGCTTCAGCCCTGATAAGGGCTTTGTTGCTCTTCTTCTTGGCCTTGTCCGTGTGTCTTTCTTCCAACACGCGACAAGTAAATTAGGTCGTAGAAGTCGTCAACTTTACTAAGATACGACGCGTTTCGATCTTAGCAGATCTCATCAGGTATCCAAAGTTGACTATGGCGAAAAAATTGTGGTTTAAATGGTCTTTCTATGAAGTTTCCAGGTGAAAAGAGCTTTTGCAGCGATGCGGTCTGGTTGAATTTCCCAAGCACAATGAGCATGTCGCAGAGCGCGCAGCTTCACTTGTGTGTAGTGGGCGTGGCTAGCCTCCACTCTGAGGGAAAGTGTTTTCCTCTAACACCTTTGCACAGCTTTTGCATATATCCCCGACCTCTTATAAAATTTTTCGATTAGAAATTAAATTATTTTATAAAAAAGTAAATAAGAAACAAAAAGAAATGGGTAAATTCCTCCATTTTTTCGCCAAGTTATGGCTGTTTCTAATTTGGGAGTGTCCCTTTTTGTTTGTAGGTGTCTTTTTGCAAGGTCGGACGCCCCTAACCGACTCTCTTAACCATACATTTCCATGTAAATCCCTGTGTGTTTTGATTGTGGACCTGTGCTATGCATCAGGTGAACAATGAAAATCACATTTCCCAATTTTTTACATCCTGGCATTTTGGCCTTTAGCATGTAATGCTTCCTTGAATCAGTGTTTGAACACCTTTGAATCACAGAATCCGTAAGTGTGTCACCCACAAGCACTCAGGTACACTTTCATGATATCAGGCCGGGTACATCGTGCCACTTTGGGGCAACAGGGTCTAAGCCCACATGTAGTCCATCACTGCAACCATGAAGCCCCCATTAATGCTCATGAGTGACTCCTCGTATATCCCATGACCCCAGGGTCAAGACAGTGACACCAATATTGGGCCTTTAAATTGAGGCATGCTATTACACTTTGTTCCCCCTCAGTCTAATTCACTATATAGGTCATTCAAGGGTTCTAATTATTAGGTTTAGGTCAGGGTGACAATCTTCTTAATAATGGGAGGGGTTAGGGTGTGTATTTATGATGGGATGGGGCCATTTTTACTAATTAGTATTTGGTTAAATTTAGGCACTAATGGGCTTGGTTAGGCTATGGGTTAAGGGATGGGTAGTGGCTATGTCAGTCCAAAGTGCTGGTTAGGTTTAGGCACTCTGTCTGACATGTAGACAGTGCTCGGAGAGACTTAGGTTTAGGTATGATACTCTAAGTCCTCCATTAAGTTGAGACACTGTTTATGACTCTCCAGCAGTGCTGGGAGGAACTTAGGCTTAGGTATGGTGCCTAGAGTCCTCCCTTAGGTTCAGGCACTGTCTTATGACACCCCATCAGTGCTGGGAGAGACTTAGGTTAAGGTATGATACTCTAAGTGCTCCCATAAGAATGGTGTTTCTCATATGATACCTTCTTGGATCAATGCCTGAACACCCTCTGAATCACAGGATACGCAAGTGTGTCACACCCAAGCATCCAGGCACATCCCCATGGTCTCCAAACCACGAAGCACCCCTCAATGCTCAGGAGGGACTCCTAACCCACCCCGTGACCCCAGGGTCAAGACAGTGACACCAATATTGGGCTTTCAAATTGAGAACCTTAAACACTGTTATAACTCTCTTGTTTACATTCTGTATTGGGATTAAAGTAAATCAAGAGGACAGGGTATTGAGTCAAGTATGGTTTAAGAGGGCAAAATAAACTTAGGTCTTAAAGAGGTTTAGGGTTCCATCTAGTGGTTAAGAAAAGCCTAACAGGGCTTTGGTGTATGAGTGGAGGCCAGGCAGGGCTTTTAATTCTGCATGTCAGTCATGTCCAATGTTATGTGTTTTAAAAATAGGCATCATTTTTTAAGGTCCTGATTATGGTCTTACAGTGGTGTCAAAACATGACCTTTGCCAGACATGACTGTTTTATGCAGTTTGTTGGCATCCAAGGTCATGTTTTGACCTGTAATAAGGGTTTGTTTAACGCTTGTCTTATCCAATTGAAGATACTAGCTACATTCACTGCTGTTCAATCTCATCTTGAATCCCTTAATCAGAGTACTAATTGAGTTTAAGCCTTGGGTATAGAGAGTAACGGGGCTGGTCAGTCGATGCAATGCTAGGAACTGGCGGGTTAGGTTTAAGGGGAGGGTGTAGTCGAAGCTAAAGGCCTCGACCACGGTGGTCTGTTGCCAGACCACAATGCACTCTCATCATTCCATTGCACCGAGTGTCCCATCACCAGGGTCGCTCCTCCACTATATTTTTATCCCTTCAGGTGGCTGCTTAGATGAGCATATGAGATGAACTTGAAAAATGGCTCCCCGAATCCAATTTTTGAAATATATGTATCATTACCCTATTTGAAGCCTGTGAGTGAGAGGCAGAGAGACAGAATAAGAGCATTTGTTTGGGCCTTTTTGGTTTGTGGATGTATATCCTTTTGGTAAGTGCATATGTGTCTTATTGGATATGTCTAAGCCAATGCTCTAACATTCTGTGAGCCGTGCCATGTGTCCAGTGGACATGGTCCCCCTGTGTTTTGAATTGCTGACCTGGCAGCTGGGGTATGGCTCTGAGTCTTTCTCTTATTATGTGGTTAATGTATTCCAGTGTCTCTGCAGATTGGCATGGCAGATGCTGTGAATACGTTAACAGGGGCACCCATATTTTTGCCAGGGGGAAACGATTTTGTAGGGCTTGTACCGCTTCAATCACCTGTCTGTGCAGTTTGGATTTGTCTATCCAGGTATGGCAATTAGTCCCCATAGCAAGGATGACCTTTGTGACCTCTGAACAGACAGTTGTATGAGTCATGAGGGCTGGGATGTGGCCAAAATGGGCACCTGGGTAGCTATCAATCTGTAGCTGGGGGCATCTAAACTTGTCTATGTTCCGCAAGTTAGAATCCCCTAGGATTAACCACTGTGTGTTGGTGGTTAGAGTCCAATCCCTGTGTTTAGTGGGTGTGGAGGCATGCTGAATGGGCCTCTGCTTGTGAGTCTGGTCTGTGCGCCACCTGACCGAGCAGGTGTGTTTGACCTCTGACCTGCTTTGTACGGGCAAGGCCGAGTGCCGTGGTCCTACTCGCAGTCTGTGGCTGTTCACAGAGCTGTCGACTTCAGACGAGGGCGTGTCAAGGTCAGGGACTGCTGTGGCTTGATCCCTGACACTAAGTGCAGTTTTGATCTGTGCTGTTTGTGGGGGTCTGTTAGCCTCCTCACTGATTGCAGCCTCAGTCTTTACTGTCTGTTGTGGGGACCTGTTATTGGCCTCCTCACTAAGTGCAGCCTGATGCTGTGTTGCTTGCTGTGGGAGTATGCCAGTCTCCTGCACAGCTGTGCTGTTGACCTTAGACTCTATCATGGCCTCTGCTGTTTTGAGTGTGTATGGTTGCAGAGAGGCCAAGGCTTTGGTTGCCCAATTTGTTGCTGTCTCAAAAGGCTCATGCCACTGTTCAATTGTCATTTTAGGCATGGTGTTAATCTCTGCCTGCATCCCAGTCATGTAATGACTCCTCATGCTCCTAATTGTGGCTTGCTCCCAGGTTCTAGCATGTGTTTGCAATTCTAGTTTTAACTCTGGGGTTGGATTGAAGGGTTTTATGGCCTCTATCATATGTTTCGTTATCCTGCTAATCCCTGGTGGAGGAGCGTCTTGTGTTGTGTAGGCCAAGTGGTGGGCTGCCTTAATAATTTTGAACATGGCTTTTGCTTTATCACCATGTTGTGGGTCTGACCACTCCTCCTTCTTATTGTCCCCACTGACCTCTATGCTAACAGGTCTATCATGCTGTTTAGGCACCTGATGCTGGTCTAAGTTGGGGAGATGACAGGGATCTGGCTGACTGTTTTTTTGCCAGTCCCGAGGGCCTGTGTATTGACCCTCCTCTGCTTGACTATGTCTCAGAGTGTCATAGACTGGATCCACAGTATTTTGCTGTGGGGGCTGCCACGGGTAATAAGTCTCATCACCCCAGTCTGGATTGTCTGGTGGTGGTTCGTCCCTGACTATATCCCCTGTGTATGGTGGTCTACACCATGTGCAAGTAACTGAATAACAGCCACTGCCATCACACGCAGCTACCAGTCTAGGTGCAGTGGGTGCCCTGCCTCTTCTTGTCAGGTTCTGTTCTGATTCTTGACCTGATACTGACTCGTCCCTGTGATGTTCTAATGCATGGTAGGCCCTGTATTGCTGTCGCCAGGGCTCTACCGCCTGTCTATCGCTGGGAGGCCTCTGCAGTGAATGTGGGCCTGGGCGAATGTTTGGACTAGAGGAGCGTACTCTGGGCGGGCGTGTAGCTGCCCTAGACCCCAGGTGCTTGTCTTCTCTCTTGCTAGCCATTCTGCCCAGTAATTTTGATGCTCTGTCAATGACTGCCTTTTTTAATTTGATTTTTTTGTTGTTTTTTTGTTGTTTTTTTCTCGGACAGTCTGACGTCTTTAATGCAGACGTTGGCTTCAATTGTTTCTCAATAGTCCTTAGACTGTGTTTCAATTGAGCAGATTTTTTTCAGAGAGAGCCTGCCTGCTAGCTACTCTATCACGAAATTCAACATGGCGTCTTCACCTAATCCGCTTGTTTTTTTATGGACGACACGGTGTGAGCTCATGTATGAACACAGCCCTACTCTACTGGGTCTATCCCCGCAGGTTTCTGGGTCTGCTTTTTCGTGGCCGCAATCTTCTTAGTCCTAAAAAGGACTGATCTTCTTTAGCCCTTAGAAGGACTGGTGTTATGCTTCAGCCCTGATAAGGGCTTTGTTGCTCTTCTTCTTGGCCTTGTCCGTGTGTCTTTCTTCCAACACGCGACAAGTAAATTAGGTCGTAGAAGTCGTCAACTTTACTAAGATACGACGCGTTTCGATCTTAGCAGATCTCATCAGGTATCCAAAGTTGACTATGGCGAAAAAATTGTGGTTTAAATGGTCTTTCTATGAAGTTTCCAGGTGAAAAGAGCTTTTGCAGCGATGCGGTCTGGTTGAATTTCCCAAGCACAATGAGCATGTCGCAGAGCGCGCAGCTTCACTTGTGTGTAGTGGGCGTGGCTAGCCTCCACTCTGAGGGAAAGTGTTTTCCTCTAACACCTTTGCACAGCTTTTGCATATATCCCCGACCTCTTATAAAATTTTTCGATTAGAAATTAAATTATTTTATAAAAAAGTAAATAAGAAACAAAAAGAAATGGGTAAATTCCTCCATTTTTTCGCCAAGTTATGGCTGTTTCTAATTTGGGAGTGTCCCTTTTTGTTTGTAGGTGTCTTTTTGCAAGGTCGGACGCCCCTAACCGACTCTCTTAACCATACATTTCCATGTAAATCCCTGTGTGTTTTGATTGTGGACCTGTGCTATGCATCAGGTGAACAATGAAAATCACATTTCCCAATTTTTTACATCCTGGCATTTTGGCCTTTAGCATGTAATGCTTCCTTGAATCAGTGTTTGAACACCTTTGAATCACAGAATCCGTAAGTGTGTCACCCACAAGCACTCAGGTACACTTTCATGATATCAGGCCGGGTACATCGTGCCACTTTGGGGCAACAGGGTCTAAGCCCACATGTAGTCCATCACTGCAACCATGAAGCCCCCATTAATGCTCATGAGTGACTCCTCGTATATCCCATGACCCCAGGGTCAAGACAGTGACACCAATATTGGGCCTTTAAATTGAGGCATGCTATTACACTTTGTTCCCCCTCAGTCTAATTCACTATATAGGTCATTCAAGGGTTCTAATTATTAGGTTTAGGTCAGGGTGACAATCTTCTTAATAATGGGAGGGGTTAGGGTGTGTATTTATGATGGGATGGGGCCATTTTTACTAATTAGTATTTGGTTAAATTTAGGCACTAATGGGCTTGGTTAGGCTATGGGTTAAGGGATGGGTAGTGGCTATGTCAGTCCAAAGTGCTGGTTAGGTTTAGGCACTCTGTCTGACATGTAGACAGTGCTCGGAGAGACTTAGGTTTAGGTATGATACTCTAAGTCCTCCATTAAGTTGAGACACTGTTTATGACTCTCCAGCAGTGCTGGGAGGAACTTAGGCTTAGGTATGGTGCCTAGAGTCCTCCCTTAGGTTCAGGCACTGTCTTATGACACCCCATCAGTGCTGGGAGAGACTTAGGTTAAGGTATGATACTCTAAGTGCTCCCATAAGAATGGTGTTTCTCATATGATACCTTCTTGGATCAATGCCTGAACACCCTCTGAATCACAGGATACGCAAGTGTGTCACACCCAAGCATCCAGGCACATCCCCATGGTCTCCAAACCACGAAGCACCCCTCAATGCTCAGGAGGGACTCCTAACCCACCCCGTGACCCCAGGGTCAAGACAGTGACACCAATATTGGGCTTTCAAATTGAGAACCTTAAACACTGTTATAACTCTCTTGTTTACATTCTGTATTGGGATTAAAGTAAATCAAGAGGACAGGGTATTGAGTCAAGTATGGTTTAAGAGGGCAAAATAAACTTAGGTCTTAAAGAGGTTTAGGGTTCCATCTAGTGGTTAAGAAAAGCCTAACAGGGCTTTGGTGTATGAGTGGAGGCCAGGCAGGGCTTTTAATTCTGCATGTCAGTCATGTCCAATGTTATGTGTTTTAAAAATAGGCATCATTTTTTAAGGTCCTGATTATGGTCTTACAGTGGTGTCAAAACATGACCTTTGCCAGACATGACTGTTTTATGCAGTTTGTTGGCATCCAAGGTCATGTTTTGACCTGTAATAAGGGTTTGTTTAACGCTTGTCTTATCCAATTGAAGATACTAGCTACATTCACTGCTGTTCAATCTCATCTTGAATCCCTTAATCAGAGTACTAATTGAGTTTAAGCCTTGGGTATAGAGAGTAACGGGGCTGGTCAGTCGATGCAATGCTAGGAACTGGCGGGTTAGGTTTAAGGGGAGGGTGTAGTCGAAGCTAAAGGCCTCGACCACGGTGGTCTGTTGCCAGACCACAATGCACTCTCATCATTCCATTGCACCGAGTGTCCCATCACCAGGGTCGCTCCTCCACTATATTTTTATCCCTTCAGGTGGCTGCTTAGATGAGCATATGAGATGAACTTGAAAAATGGCTCCCCGAATCCAATTTTTGAAATATATGTATCATTACCCTATTTGAAGCCTGTGAGTGAGAGGCAGAGAGACAGAATAAGAGCATTTGTTTGGGCCTTTTTGGTTTGTGGATGTATATCCTTTTGGTAAGTGCATATGTGTCTTATTGGATATGTCTAAGCCAATGCTCTAACATTCTGTGAGCCGTGCCATGTGTCCAGTGGACATGGTCCCCCTGTGTTTTGAATTGCTGACCTGGCAGCTGGGGTATGGCTCTGAGTCTTTCTCTTATTATGTGGTTAATGTATTCCAGTGTCTCTGCAGATTGGCATGGCAGATGCTGTGAATACGTTAACAGGGGCACCCATATTTTTGCCAGGGGGAAACGATTTTGTAGGGCTTGTACCGCTTCAATCACCTGTCTGTGCAGTTTGGATTTGTCTATCCAGGTATGGCAATTAGTCCCCATAGCAAGGATGACCTTTGTGACCTCTGAACAGACAGTTGTATGAGTCATGAGGGCTGGGATGTGGCCAAAATGGGCACCTGGGTAGCTATCAATCTGTAGCTGGGGGCATCTAAACTTGTCTATGTTCCGCAAGTTAGAATCCCCTAGGATTAACCACTGTGTGTTGGTGGTTAGAGTCCAATCCCTGTGTTTAGTGGGTGTGGAGGCATGCTGAATGGGCCTCTGCTTGTGAGTCTGGTCTGTGCGCCACCTGACCGAGCAGGTGTGTTTGACCTCTGACCTGCTTTGTACGGGCAAGGCCGAGTGCCGTGGTCCTACTCGCAGTCTGTGGCTGTTCACAGAGCTGTCGACTTCAGACGAGGGCGTGTCAAGGTCAGGGACTGCTGTGGCTTGATCCCTGACACTAAGTGCAGTTTTGATCTGTGCTGTTTGTGGGGGTCTGTTAGCCTCCTCACTGATTGCAGCCTCAGTCTTTACTGTCTGTTGTGGGGACCTGTTATTGGCCTCCTCACTAAGTGCAGCCTGATGCTGTGTTGCTTGCTGTGGGAGTATGCCAGTCTCCTGCACAGCTGTGCTGTTGACCTTAGACTCTATCATGGCCTCTGCTGTTTTGAGTGTGTATGGTTGCAGAGAGGCCAAGGCTTTGGTTGCCCAATTTGTTGCTGTCTCAAAAGGCTCATGCCACTGTTCAATTGTCATTTTAGGCATGGTGTTAATCTCTGCCTGCATCCCAGTCATGTAATGACTCCTCATGCTCCTAATTGTGGCTTGCTCCCAGGTTCTAGCATGTGTTTGCAATTCTAGTTTTAACTCTGGGGTTGGATTGAAGGGTTTTATGGCCTCTATCATATGTTTCGTTATCCTGCTAATCCCTGGTGGAGGAGCGTCTTGTGTTGTGTAGGCCAAGTGGTGGGCTGCCTTAATAATTTTGAACATGGCTTTTGCTTTATCACCATGTTGTGGGTCTGACCACTCCTCCTTCTTATTGTCCCCACTGACCTCTATGCTAACAGGTCTATCATGCTGTTTAGGCACCTGATGCTGGTCTAAGTTGGGGAGATGACAGGGATCTGGCTGACTGTTTTTTTGCCAGTCCCGAGGGCCTGTGTATTGACCCTCCTCTGCTTGACTATGTCTCAGAGTGTCATAGACTGGATCCACAGTATTTTGCTGTGGGGGCTGCCACGGGTAATAAGTCTCATCACCCCAGTCTGGATTGTCTGGTGGTGGTTCGTCCCTGACTATATCCCCTGTGTATGGTGGTCTACACCATGTGCAAGTAACTGAATAACAGCCACTGCCATCACACGCAGCTACCAGTCTAGGTGCAGTGGGTGCCCTGCCTCTTCTTGTCAGGTTCTGTTCTGATTCTTGACCTGATACTGACTCGTCCCTGTGATGTTCTAATGCATGGTAGGCCCTGTATTGCTGTCGCCAGGGCTCTACCGCCTGTCTATCGCTGGGAGGCCTCTGCAGTGAATGTGGGCCTGGGCGAATGTTTGGACTAGAGGAGCGTACTCTGGGCGGGCGTGTAGCTGCCCTAGACCCCAGGTGCTTGTCTTCTCTCTTGCTAGCCATTCTGCCCAGTAATTTTGATGCTCTGTCAATGACTGCCTTTTTTAATTTGATTTTTTTGTTGTTTTTTTGTTGTTTTTTTCTCGGACAGTCTGACGTCTTTAATGCAGACGTTGGCTTCAATTGTTTCTCAATAGTCCTTAGACTGTGTTTCAATTGAGCAGATTTTTTTCAGAGAGAGCCTGCCTGCTAGCTACTCTATCACGAAATTCAACATGGCGTCTTCACCTAATCCGCTTGTTTTTTTATGGACGACACGGTGTGAGCTCATGTATGAACACAGCCCTACTCTACTGGGTCTATCCCCGCAGGTTTCTGGGTCTGCTTTTTCGTGGCCGCAATCTTCTTAGTCCTAAAAAGGACTGATCTTCTTTAGCCCTTAGAAGGACTGGTGTTATGCTTCAGCCCTGATAAGGGCTTTGTTGCTCTTCTTCTTGGCCTTGTCCGTGTGTCTTTCTTCCAACACGCGACAAGTAAATTAGGTCGTAGAAGTCGTCAACTTTACTAAGATACGACGCGTTTCGATCTTAGCAGATCTCATCAGGTATCCAAAGTTGACTATGGCGAAAAAATTGTGGTTTAAATGGTCTTTCTATGAAGTTTCCAGGTGAAAAGAGCTTTTGCAGCGATGCGGTCTGGTTGAATTTCCCAAGCACAATGAGCATGTCGCAGAGCGCGCAGCTTCACTTGTGTGTAGTGGGCGTGGCTAGCCTCCACTCTGAGGGAAAGTGTTTTCCTCTAACACCTTTGCACAGCTTTTGCATATATCCCCGACCTCTTATAAAATTTTTCGATTAGAAATTAAATTATTTTATAAAAAAGTAAATAAGAAACAAAAGAAATGGGTAAATTCCTCCATTTTTTCGCCAAGTTATGGCTGTTTCTAATTTGGGAGTGTCCTTTTTGTTTGTAGGTGTCTTTTTGCAAGGTCGGACGCCCCTAACCGACTCTCTTAACCATACATTTCCATGTAAATCCCTGTGTGTTTTGATTGTGGACCTGTGCTATGCATCAGGTGAACAATGAAAATCACATTTCCCAATTTTTTACATCCTGGCATTTTGGCCTTTAGCATGTAATGCTTCCTTGAATCAGTGTTTGAACACCTTTGAATCACAGAATCCGTAAGTGTGTCACCCACAAGCACTCAGGTACACTTTCATGATATCAGGCCGGGTACATCGTGCCACTTTGGGGCAACAGGGTCTAAGCCCACATGTAGTCCATCACTGCAACCATGAAGCCCCCATTAATGCTCATGAGTGACTCCTCGTATATCCCATGACCCCAGGGTCAAGACAGTGACACCAATATTGGGCCTTTAAATTGAGGCATGCTATTACACTTTGTTCCCCCTCAGTCTAATTCACTATATAGGTCATTCAAGGGTTCTAATTATTAGGTTTAGGTCAGGGTGACAATCTTCTTAATAATGGGAGGGGTTAGGGTGTGTATT